>NC_047508.1:3743334-3865841 GCF_902827115.2 Pseudochaenichthys georgianus
ATTATTGTATTTTCCTTACTAAGAGACATGAACATGTTTAATATTTATGTTAGTGTTAGGGCTGTGCAATTAATCGTATTTTAATCTCGATTACGATTTTGGCTTGCAACAATTACGAAAACAACGTAATCAAAATAAAACTATTATTGTTATTATTTTTATTTTGTATAGGTTTTTCAGTTGAATTATACTTCAAGTTCAGGGTAATCAACTGTTCAAAACATACTGTTCAAAAATATTTTTTTCAATAAATGGATGTTTTCAAAGTAAATGGATAATCGTTTTTAATAATCGTTTTTAATAATCGTGATATCAATTATTGCCCAAAATAATCGTGATTATGATTTTTGCCATAATCGAGCAGCCCTAGTGTACAAAGTGGTGTGTGCAGGTTTTACATTAATTTGTTCTGTGGAACACTTCTGTCGAGAGATGTCTCAACAATTACTGTCAGCTTGGAATGAAATTAGGGGGAAACCATTGTGACATTTTGTCAAATAAAATGTTCCACTTGACAAACTTGACTTGTTGCTATATACGAGTATGAGAAACTCTTTCAAAATCCTTTATTCTATAAAACGATAGCTAAAGCTATTTGCGAGCACTGACCTTTTCAGAAGTACCACCATCAGGCCAAAATCTCTCGCAAGAAATATCTAAAGGTTAATGGATTGCTAAGAAGTTCACTGAGCACAGTCTTTGGACAGATGTTCAGGAACATGGATCGTAATTGGATCCATGTGACTGGTAAGTTGACTGTAAGGATACAACAATCCATAATTGTCATTGTACGACTGGGTTGTTCAACAAAATCCAATCATAGTCCCAAATTCTCTACATTATTTCCTAAAGAAGCCGTTCTATCGTCCGATGTTATGGCAGGGGATAGGTTACTTGTTACAATCCCATGTATATCTGATAGTCATAGTTAATCACACAGATCTCAGCCTGCATGACAGTCTACTGTGTGGCCTTCAACCCGTCCAATCAGCAGGCGTCTGACATATGAAGGGAAAAACATCAGCCACAGGTCATGAAACCATGCCGGAGATATAATGTGATGTTATGTAATGTTCTATGAGTATGAAAGATGTTGTGAAATATTGAGTTACGTTTTTGTTTTTTTTGCATTAAGTTTCATTCCCATCCTCTTGTTTCTAGTCTCTAGTTGATATGTTATATTAAAACCTTTAGTTCCAGGGGGCAATATACAGTAGTTATTAAAGGTGCCCTTTTCTGCTTTTCGGGGGTTTCCCTTTCCTGTAATGTGGTTTATACGTTTGTGTTCATGTGAATGGCTAAAATCCCTTTTTCCCCTCCAGAGGGAGTTTCCATCATTGTGTAGCACTTGCACTTCTATTGGCTAGCGCTCAAACACATTGTACATGATAGGCTAAGGGACGGGACATCTATAAGTGGTGGTCAGCTAACCAATCAGAGCAGACTGGGCTCTGGTTTCAGACAGAGGGTGAAAAGAGGTGCTGCAGCACAGGCAGTATGAGAAAAATAAAGAGCTTTTTGAACATTATAGTATGAAGACATGTCCCATTAGAGACACTACATAATGATATGAACCTGAACATTAGCACAATAGGGCCCCTTTAAACTGATGTCACCTCATCCATGACGTGATGTGTATGTGAAACCATAAAGTGGTGAAGGAACAGTCTGAAATATGAAAATAAGTAAGTATCCTAGCACTTACTTTCGTCTCGAAGTCAAACGTTTTTTTGAATTCGTTTTTGGTTGTAGTAGTAGTAGAACCTTTATTTATCCAGGAAAATCAATTAAGAACAAATTCTTATTTACAATGATGACCTGACAGGAGGCAAAGGCTTCCTGAGGGGATGGGGTTTGGGAGGAAATAAAAAGACACACTCCGGGCACTACAGAACCCAGGAGACAACACAAACACACACATGGTTAGATGCCTGAAATAAGGTCTGTGGTTAACACAAGCTGAAGATATTCAACTTTTGACCTACAACAAAAATACGTCAGTAAATACCCAACTGGTGAATATCTGGATCTTAATGAGAGTACTAAACGACATCACGCCGAACATTAGCTGCGTTTCGCTTTGCAGTGATGACGCAAAGTCATGCAACCTTGCATTAAAGCTTCAACTGTTATAAAAGTCTTGTGAATATGTGGAGATGTTTACTGCTGGATAGTCTCATATATCAAAGGTCCGCAATGCACCACTCTTTTGAGTTGAACAGAGCAGCATGTGGCCTTCACAGTCCACTCTCCACAGTGGAGGGTCCACCTTCAAGCCTCTTCACATCCCCCGACCCACTGTGGCCAGGCAGCAGCGTCTCAGGGGGTGAGAAGTTATTTACAGACCTGTTTTCTGCATCCTCTCTCTCCTGAAGGAACCCTGCCAAAAAACAGCTTTTCCTTTCACAACAAAGGGCTTCTTCTTTAGACGGGAGAACACAGTCTGCTTCAACCGCAGTTTGTCGAGGAGAACAAAATAGACCTTTTTTTTCTATCCCTCTTTTTTTCACTTCTGCCCAGACAGGGTTGCTATAACAACCAAGCTAAGCCCTATTGAGTGTGATTCTGGCCCACCTTCACCTCATTGCTTTTTTTCTTTTACTTTTGACATTATTTCCCACCGTCTTATGAGAACAACATCTCAACATGTTCTATGTTTTTCTCTCTGTGCTCCCATCTTCTTCTTCGCAGCAATATAGACTGCAAGACAGTTTAAATATGACCCTTACATTGTTATCTTTTATTTAATAGAATTTGAATTGTTGCATCCCCCTCCCTGCGCCACTGCTTTAAATGACACAATGTCCTCCTTTGTTCTCCATTCACACACCTAAATGCACCTCAGTCGCACTACAGTAACCTTTTCTTTTCAGCTTCTTCTTTCTTCGTTTTGTCTTCCTCCTGCTCCAGTTAGTGCACTGTAGGGTTATGAGAATCCATTCCAATATCTTTGATTATTACTAAGACCTTTAGTTCTTTGCAGTAGTCGAAGGCAGTACAGATTGAACATACACACAGATTCAGATGCACATTTTGACAGATCCCCACCCAACGCAACCTTTTTACTCTCCTTATTCTCTTCTTTTGATCGATTTATTTATTTATAATTGATTTTCAAAGCATTTGCGCTTATTTTCACAACTAAATGTATATTTCCATATTTACAATCGTTGCTGTCTGTTAGCTGTCCCAAGCTATGGCAAAAATATAAGTTCAAATCTAATGGCACATGACATTTTATTCTTCATTTCTGCATAAAAAGAAAGTTTTTCAGATCAAACAACACCTTTCACCTCAACCATTTTCTGGTTGTCTCATCAAGCTCAACAGATACATTTACTAAACTAAACATATTGCTGTAGGTCAAGAAAATACAATAAAACTGTGCAAAGTGTGACACATAGTTCTGGTCAAATGTATGCATTACTGTACGACGATGAATGAAATATAACTAATGACAACTCAAATGACTTAGTTTAAAATGTACGAAGAACATTCAGAAAATGTGCCTGTTTTATGCAAAAATAAATATATCTCCAGTGATCTGGTGGTCTCAGAGATTTGAAAATTAGCAAACATTTGTCATGGCTGTAAAGAGGAAATATATTTTGTAATGGTGCTGGAATTGGCACACATGGCTTAGGCCTAAATCTCCCCAGAGCTGCTGCGTCGTGCAGCCTGCAGCCAATCATTGAACAGAGTCCTTTGATTTGGCATCAGACGTGTTCTGGTTTCCGCTTGTATTGCCAGTGATATTGACCAATTACATTTGAGTGGGCATTTGTTTCATAAAGGTAAACAGTCCGTAAGGAGAGTAAAAGAGGCGAAGCTTGTTGGCCGAAATGTAATCTCGAAACCCATTTGCTTTGGTATTTTGATGATTTAATTTTGTATTTGATCTCTATAAACTACATAATCCTGTTATACATCCAGTCGTAGACATGGTCTCTCAATTCTAACTCCGTTAATGGTTTTTATTTGCACATATTGGTTGTTGCCCCCAGAGTCTTATCTTTGTCAGACCAATAGAGAACATGTTTGACTGTCAAACGAAAATATAGAAATATTGGACATTGCAGCTTCAATTTGAACATAAAGCAACACTAAAATGTAGTCAGGGTACAAGGCCCAGTATCAAGGTATGTCTTTACTGTTTACATGGAGACACCGTGTTTGTGTTATGTAAGACTTACGGAAAGAGGCAACCAGTGCATTTGCTCCGAGGCTCTAATGACAGATGAGCATATTAAGAGGATGCAGGGACAGTAAAGAGGCTGAGAGACAAGCTTCCTGTCAGACAGGAAATCAATTGCACAGCCACGTGGAATGAGAGCATCTGATGTAATGAACAATCGCAGAATCGATACCTGGAAACTGGCACCGCACAAAGAAACAGGGCAGAGAGAAACCTGTGACAGCCAACAAGAGTTCGGAGACCAATTTTCTCCAGCTACATAGTTCTAAATGGTGTGTCCTCCATAAAATACAATTGTAAAACGGCCCTTAATAAAAGCAATAAACTTTAAACATTTTTCTGGAACACAATTGTCACATTTAATACTTCTTTCTTTTGATTTTTCAGGTTTGCTCAACCTATTAGAGAATCTGCTCAGTCAACAATTCCAACATAAGAAAAAGCTGGTGAGACTCCCTCCCTTCTCTCCATCAGCTCTGTCTGGCCAACTGTTCACTAACTCTGTGTATTAATAAGACATACAGTATGGCTGTCAAATGTCAAAGAGGAAAAGAACCCTCTGAAGGATACAAATGCTATCGCTTTTTTTCTCTCTCTAACAGTCTAGCAACAAGGACACATATCAGAGATTGCTACAGATATAAAACTTCAGCAAGAAGATAAAGACAATTATTAAATAAGAGAATGCTGTGAAGTCGAGTTTTGAAGAATGACGTACAGAAGCTGTAAAAGCACTATGGGTATTTTAACAGTGCTTGAATGACCTTGTTAGTGATGCTAGCAGCAGTAGTGTTGTTCTCTCTGGAGTTGCACAGATGGCTGAATAATTATAAAATCCAGAGCATGTATGCTAATGACTATGCTAATGACTTTGTTGATTCTCGACAAGTAGGTCAAAAGTTAATGTTCACTGATTCAGATACACTGACTTTTTGTCTGGCACTATGTGGTTGACATGTTTTACTCAAGAGGAATTGTAATCATTTAGGTGTTTCTGAGGCAATCTAATACCATGGTTACTGACATTCCAATCGGCTTCTTCTCTTTGTGTTTAGTGCTTATAAGCAAATTAAACATTTGCTAACAAGCAAAACTCAAATGTTGAACATGGTAAAGGTACTTGCATCATTACATCAGCATGTTAGCAGTCTGTGTGAGCACAACCCAGTCTCACGGCCTTTCGTGTTATAGTCACATCGGGTCTTGGAAGACCGGAAGCTGTGTGGTTCATAAAAACATTTTCTTACTCAATATCAAGCCACAATTATTGTTTTTATTTTAAATCGTATAATTTCAGACTTTTGTTGCCGTCAATGAGGGAAATAAATGGGGTTCAGAGCCTCAGAATTCTGAAATCTGTTTTTTTAAATCTTTTTTTCCTTCTAATTTGTTATTCTTTTCTAAATAACACACTGTTATTTGCTAAACAATAACACACAATTATCCATGTTTTTATTTGTTTTATTCTATAATATCGGGCTTTTTTGCCATCCGTCGGGAACTGAATTTCAAAATAAAGTCACCGGAAACAGACGTAGCTATCGTTGAAGTTCGGCGATTGGATGTTTTAGCTGCAATGCACGTTGGGATATGGTGTTTATGCGATATGAAAACATAAAAAACTTCATTCCGAGTGTACTTGTTTTTCTCTTTGGAAGTCATCACATAACGGCATTGTAATACACGGTTCGGCTGCATTAAATATTACACATCTGCCGTAGTTCTTTATTTATAGAGCCCTGATGAGAAGACCTTTGGACAAACTGGAAGAACTGCCACCGAAACTGAATACTGCCCCTTGCACACCAACGCGGTTCCCGTTCTAGCTCTGTGCTAGAGCTCTTCTGGATCGGAACCAGTTTTTATTTTCAGCCCCCGTTTTGTTCATACCGCCCTGAACCCGACTGGTGCTGCCGCTACTGCATCATGACGTCACCGTTTACGCTGCTGATTTTCTCCCCAACGGCGTCAGGACGATGATCGTGTTGCTTTTAATCATACAAAGCCAGATTAAATTAAATAGCTACTTCTCAACCCTTGTACTTTTCTACAGAGTGACGTGGTTCATTGTTTATTAATATGTTTCAGCGGCATTTACCGACCGCTGCAGTGCTGCCCGCTGTTTGGCATCACAACGCTGTTATGAAAGTTTCTCTGGTATAACATGGGTGATGTTAGCATAGCAACCGAAGCTAAACTGACTATCTTGATGACTTGTTGCTATCCTATTGTGGCATAAGCCGGCACATTTTACCGGCGTATTTTTCATTATGATTCTACTTGTGATAGTCGGACATGAGTCATGACAACCTGTGCAGCCCATGTATTGATTCCATCCGATAGCTGCTATAACACAAAACAAAACGTCTGCCTCTCTCCACAATGATCAATAACAGTGAACGGATGGTCAAAGTAAGGCACAACAAAACAGAAGCACACTAAGCCTTGTTAGTGTTGCCTGACTTTATAAAGTGTGTTTTTTTAATAAGTGTGTGGTTGCGTTCTAGTCACTTTGCTCAGCGTTAGTGCTTGTTTCAACTTTAATTTGCCATACTCGCCATAAACTGTTATTGCTCTGGTTGATCCCGCCCCTGCCCCCGCCTCCGACGTAAGCGTGACGTATGCGGTTCTTGCTTCTAGACCGACAATGTTTTGGTGCTTGAAAAGAACCGGTTTTCGGAGCTTAGAGGCGGCTCCGCTGCGGTGTGAACAGGAAACACCGGTACATTTCAGGCTCTAGCTCCGAACCGGCCCTGCAACCGCGTTGGTGTGAAATCGTGACGTGACGTGGATCATAAATATATCAGCAATTAAACAACATCTTCAATTTCTCTTCACACAATATGTCTCCTTGCAGTATTAATACTAATTCGGCTGATTTTTATATTTGATCCAATTGGTAGATAGGTTATATTTACACCATAACGGTGCACAGCTGATAGACAGGGACTTGTAGTTTTTAAAGATATTATTGATTTTCTTTGAATTAAAGAATGTAAATACTGAGTTGAGAGAATAGTCAGGGGTTTGGGTGATGGGAGACACATCTATGGATTCAGAATTTCAATAGCTTACCATTAAATGACGTGATGTTATGTTATGTATGATGTTTAACAAATGCATTCATTTTTATAGTACTGTATCATGGCTGTATCACCTTTTGTTTCATTTGTATTTTCTATAGTTTTACACGCTCGAAAAAAATAAAATAAACTAAGATATTAATGTGTAAAACATGTCAAATAATATAGCAATATCCTGTAAAATGATGTGGAAACATGAATAAAACTACACATCTTCAGATGTTATACATACATAAGTGTCTTAATAATAAAAAGTATAATTTGTTGTGTTAACAATTTAAACTTGACAGTTTTTTAACCCGCACCGCCTAGTGGTTAAAGCACGTTATTGAATTATTTTTTGTTGAATATGTTATATTTGATTAAAAAAGTATTAAGAGTACATACTTTCATAGGGGGAAAGTAGAAGGTCAATGATAGAAATATAGAATATAAAAAATCAAGAAGATACTGTAAGTGATCTCTACAATAAAACAGTTTAGTGCTGGATGTAGACAAATATTAATAGGAGAATGTGCAAAACAGAAAAACGAATTAACCTTTATTTCAACATTAAAGAATACTTTAGGTTAAGGTCTTGTTTTAAATAAGAAAAAAGCTTTGGGGGTATCTAGAGATAAATATTAAGCCTGACAAAGTACTTAACGTCCAATATATTGCTTTCCTGCAATGTTAACTATGTTGAAGCACTTATTTTAACTGATATTATACATATGAATTATACTCTTATAAGATGTATGTAGATAGTATAAGAATGTGTAGTTCTGGGGGGCGGGGCTGGACCCGTTCGTGTCCAGTTTTGGATAGTCTGCCGTAGTTTCATTCCATTTCATAGAGCTGTGTGACGCTCGGCGTAACCTTGGCACACTGCCACTCCAACGTCCAATCACAGAGCTTGAAGATTAATCACGAGGTTTGTCAAGCAAAGGGACTGTAGTCCCAAACGATAGCTGAGGATTATGGGTAGTGTAGTGTCTTCGGCCATAAACTCCAAAAAACTATTTGTTTTTCTGAATCGAAGGGGGAAAACACAAAAGCATTGTAGACAATTTAAACCAATAAATGTTGTGAATGAACAAGGATAAACTGATGTTTTTAGTTGATGAGTACTGCAGATTACTATGCAAACTTTGAGACCGGAAATATTGTCTTCACCCCAAGCTGTTGCCTGGCAACGCAATTCTGTTGATAGTTATTTCATATCGCATTAACACGATATTGGTTTTTTGAAACCGATACCGATACCGATAACTTCCTGCTTCTCAAGACCGATACCGATACCGATAACCGATAATAATATAATATATATATATATATATTAAATGTACCTGTAGTTTTTGCACACCTGGTGGTAACAAAAAGACTAGTAGTGAGCAAATGACATGAGCATTACTACTATGAACAAAACAAAGCCAAGAACAGTTTTGACTCTTCAAAGTGACCATATTTATTTTCCCAAATAAATATAATTGAGTCAATCAGTCAATGTCAATGACAATGTGTTTCCCTGAACAATGAGTGAACAATGAGTGGTCCATATTAAGAAATGGAAACAACTATTACCTGGCATTATAAGTCGCGGTGCCTTTGCAGCTGGCTTTGGATTCGCCGCTAGTCTAGCAGCGCAGGCGTCTTCGTACGCTTTTAACACACCATCGTAGCGATGGCGATGTTTCAGGTGACTAATCAGGTTGGAAGTATTATAGCTCGTTGCCTTTTTCCCTCCTCATGGAACTTCTGCATTGCATGTGTTAATACAAATAGCAAGCGAACTATCTAACTCTGAAACTTTGAAATAGTCCCATATTATCGACGACATGTTTGTTTACTGTCCTGGCTTCACGGCCGCACACCATTTACGTCACAGCCAGGCACGAGTTAGGGAGCGCTGGATTTGTGAAAAACTCCCCTCTTCCTAAACCACTAATACCACAGTAGGCCTACTGGCAAAATGGGAGGAGCCGAATGAAAAACAAGCGCCCCTCATCCCAATCCACCCACACCGCAGTATTTTTTCTTTTGTTGTACCCAAAAAATATATTGTATATTATCGGGGCTATTAATACTTTTATCGGGTTTATCGGGATGACGTCATAATTCCTAATATCGGAACGATAATTATCGGGCCGATAATTATCAGGCACCACTAATTAACACCATATCCCAATGTGCATTGCGGCTAAAACAGCCAATCACCGAGCTTCAACCATAGCTGAGGATCTTGGGTAATCAGTTCAGTGGCTGTGTATCACCTACGTCTTATTCCGGTGACTTTATTTTGAAATTCAGTTCCCGACGGACGCCAAAAAGCCCGATATTATAGAATTAAACCAATAAATAAAAACAAGGATAATTGTGTGTTATTGTTGAGTAAATAACAGTGTGTTATTTAGAAAATAATAACAAATTAGAACGAAAAAAAGATTAAAAAAAATACAGATTTCAGTATTCTGAGGCTCTGAGCCCCATTTCTTTTCCTCACAGACGGCAAAAAAAGTTCAACATTATACGATTTAAAATAAAAACAATAATTGTGGATTGATATTGAGTAAGAACATGTTTTTATGAACCCCACAGCTTCCGGTCTTCCAAGACCCGAACGGACAAAAAGATGTGGTGCAAGCACGAAACATACTACCAATAGAAATACATTGCTTTTAAAATCGTTCTGTGTGACACGAAAAAAAGGGGAAAATCGTGTTGGTGAACACGAATCAATAGATTAGATGTCGTGACTATAACACTGCCGTGAGACTGGCTTGGTGAGCATGTCAGCTACAGAAACAATTAGCCGTACAGCGCCACTGAGCTGCTAGCATTGACTATAGACTTTCACTGTGTCTAAATTCAGATACGTCCTGTAGATGTTGTTGATACTTCTTAGAACATGCATGTGTGTATGTACAAGGAATACACAATGCATAGGCTGCTTTATTCAGGACCACAGCATGTAAAATGAACATGTTGTACATTGCATGTCGACTTCCAACTGAATGCCTAAAACCTTAACACGTCACCAGGTGGCGCACTAGCAGTGTCCTGCGAAGGACAAACTTTAAATCATATGAGAATGATCTACATGTCCCTTGGAACACATCCATATCCTGCACTATAAACACTAAAGCTGTGTTTGAATTTTAACCATAGTGTTTCAAATTGCACAGCTGCTGTAGTGTGCCATGACTTAAAGTGATGATTGCCGCCGTTAGCTAGCTAGATCAACATTATTGTTCACTGTGAATCATTACAGACTGCGGATGTAACCCTATAAAATTAACAGTGTGTTTTGAACACTGATTAACTCACATTTACAGTACAGTAACCACAATTCCGGCTTGTTGCATGACTTTCGTAAATTCGCCTGGATTGCAATTCCTGAAGGTGAGAAGTGTCCAGCGTTTCACACTCAACTTTTTTAAGTTGAGTGTTTTTTAAGTTACAATCAGCTACACGTTGTGCACTGGGTTTGGCCATACTTCACATTGGGACACACGGGAAATAAGCGATTCAAGACACAGCATTTCAGTCTTCTTACAAGCCCTAAATCAATCTAATGTAGTTAACTTCACTGAGATTGTGTGCCTCTTGAATTTGCATTACCTTTGATTGCAATGTTCCCTGTTCAGAGAGGTACAATTGTAAAATAAAGCAGATTTCAGCTTCTTTTGGAAAATCAAAGTAAACACATCCTTACTCTCAGCTTGTCAAATATGTCGGCTTGCTAACCTTGATAGCAGAAGTCTTACCCATCATCTAACATCTTATTTTTCTTCCACATGACCTTCTGTCTTGCAGCTGTTGGTGTGTTTGAACTAAGTGGATGTGATTCCTGGTGGAGCTTCCTCCAGACAAGCGGAGTTGTCACCTTTTTTAATCATCACCTAGCATCACACAAGGATGTGTGCAGGTGGGACTTTCATCAACATTCGTGGACAGTTTGATGAAGTTTGATTAAACAACTTTTAATAATGCTAAAAAGTTGTGTAATCCCATTTTAAGGCAAAAATAAAAACGTACATTTACAGTTGCCTCTAATGTAGCTGTTATCTACACCATTGTGTCACCACATGACATGAGAACTACCCAATGCATGTGGTTGTAGATCATGCTTGATTATCTGATAAATGTAGATGGATACATCTAATTGGGTGAATTCCCGGAGAACAAGTCCTTTGTTTGGATTGGAATGCATGGTTCCAATTAGACAAACATTTCTATATTTTAGACATTACTGTTCTCGAAGCAACAGCAACCTGATTTCCTTTCAAATTCATAGCAGATCATCTGAAAAGCAGGACGTAATTAGACGTGGGTTAAATTCATGTAGCCTTTGTTAGGAAGCGTTGGAAGTGCATGGAGCGATGATTTTTGTGGAACAGAAGATGTAAGAGATGTTTAAGACAAATGCTTCATGTATGTAGTCATGTGAGTTATCTGTTACTAGGGCTGTACCCGAATATTCGAATATTCGTTCGTTGGAGTACTATTCAGGTTTCAATTTCGTTATTCGGATATTCGTTTTGTTTGTTTTGTCTTCAAATTGAATTTATTGAAATCTCCAATATCAACGTAAGAGCTTGTTCGGGGGGTGCTAACACTTAACCACAAACGTTATCGTTTACTTTCTCCGTCTTTATATGTAGATATTACTTTTCTCCGTTAATCTCCGTCACGTTGTTTCCAAAGCAACAACAACTTCCTGTCGACTGCGCTACCTCTCCTTCAAAATAAAAGCATGTCCATAAATAGGAAGCCAAGCCGAATTACACTTAAGACATATACAACTGCAACGAAAGTAACAAATGCGATATCCTTTTCAATTTCAAAGAACATCAATTGGGTTAATAACTATAAAACAACAATACTGTAGAATAACAAAATTAATGCTGTGAATACACCAAAATACACGTGTTGAAGTGGTTCGCTGCTGATTAATTGGACCTCACAGTACAGTAAACAGTAACGTTTACAAAGTTGGCTGATGCTCCTTCTGAAGCTCATGCTCCATCTGAAGTTGTCATGTGCTGTGAGCTCCGAGCTACAGCTAGTAAGATTTATGCACATAGACTGTATGTTTCCACAGAAGCTTGGTGGCTCTGCATTAGCATCATGTTAGCTAACGGAAAAAGTATTTAGTAAATCCACTTATTGTGGTGACTATGATTTAGATGGCGATTGTTGTTCAAAATGTTGTTTATGCATTTCATATTTTCATTCGAAATTGAACCTGCATTTTAACTGTGTCAAGGTAGCATAATAGCCCTGCTTCGTTAAATTGTTTTGCTGTAGCCAGGTAAAGGCAGGGTGCGAACTGGAGGGGAGCAGGGGGAGCTATAGCTCCCCTAGTGGTGACATGAGCTCCCCTGGGAACATGGTTTGTGAAATTTGGGGGGAGCTCTCTAAAATACTGATATGATCATCATATACCAAATAAATTCCATTTTGGGCATGTTTTTTTTTTCAAAGGTGTAAAATAAGTGAAATAAAATTATATTTAGAGTTTATGATTCATGAAAAAAGTGTCGCCTGCTTGCACGCTGCCCGCAGCTCCACCCACTACCCACTCACTCACAAGCTTGTTTAGTTAGCACTGCATGTTTACCAGGCATTGTTGCTGCTGCTGACATGTCGAAAAGAAAAAAACAACTTACCTTGGGCAATTTCTTTAAAAAGACGGCCAAACAACCTGATCAAGAAGACCAACCGAATGTAGCTGGTGGTAGCACATCGTACGTTGTGACTGCTGCTACAACAGAACCGAAAGAGGAGGGAGCTAACGTCAGTGCTAGTGCTAACTTGACAGCTAACGTTAACTTGGGGGCTGGCCTACTTATGAGAGAAGGGCTATGTGCATCGTTGTGCAAGTGTTGTGAGTGTGGCATCTCTCCAGGCAGTGAGAGGGTTGTGTTTATTTTATTTATTGTGCCCCCCTCAGAAAATAACTGGCCCCTCAGTGGCCCTCCCAGTCAAATTGGTCTAGAACCGCCACTGGGCTATATTATGATATTATATGATCGATGATCTGATTGAATGTGATATGAATGATAAGTGCGACACGTCGGCGTCTTCTCTGCATACAGCAGTTTAAACTGTATTTCCTTTATCCTGTAATATGACTTGATAGATTTAAACTCCGCACACTGAGCTCTGATTGGTCAGCAGGCGGTGCTTTCACTGAGTTGATCTCTTTTCTATAGACGCCGGAGGCGGGCAGCGTCAGGTCAAAAAAAGTGATTTAGCCTTCCCAAACCTGAGCCTCACGCGCCGCCTATGGTTGTGTTGTGCTCTAGCTGTATTATTAATATTAATATTGTTCATGGTTAGTGCCGCTGGCTGCTCTTATCGCGTGTGTTCGGCTCTGTGTAGGCTACAGCCATAATAGGCTAGAGCCCATGTGAAACAATGTAGCCTGTTTTTGAGTCATTTTAAGTTGATTTAAGTAAACAGTCAAACGTTACATTGGTGGTCCGTGGATTATTTATTATCAAGTTGGTTGAAGTTTGCGTAGCCCATACATGCTCGGGAAATCTGTTGGCATGAACATGATCCATCGGGACGTTTCATGTAAATGTAGACCTGTGGCACCACCCCGTGTGCAACAGATTTACTCTTTATAATAGGCCTATGTCTGTGCTGTTGCTATTAATGCATGGTTCAGCATTTCCCCCCCCCCCCCCCCCCCCCCCGCAAAAAAAGAAATCCCGGCTCCCCCGGAGACCGTGGTATAGTTCGCACACTGGGTAAAGGTAATATTTATTGTTTGCTGGGTCAAAATGAATAAACACCTGCTTTAAACACCCAGCCGTATCGATGCATAGAATTGGGGTTTTAAAATAATAACATATTTTGCTGTGTTTACAGCAAGTATGATAGTTGTTCAAAGACTAGCATTCCTTATTCTGAGCCTCACCCATCGCCATCCTGATCATTTATGTTGTGCTGAGGTGTTCAGACATTAACCTCTCATACCTTCATGGTTAAGCCACCAGCCAAACCCTTCATCTCTCCCTATCAAGCAGCATTCACACACTGACTTATATTTATTTGGCTCAAGCTGAATGGCACAGTTGGACCGCCACCAGCCGCAAATGGAAAATGAACTCTAATGTCCATTCTAGAGAGTGTGTTTCTACAGTCTGGGTGGAGGCCAGCAGGGCAGATGGGCAGACAGTGTGTGGCCCCCAGCAGAACACTGAGCGGAGATGGACTCCTTCCTGAAACGGAGAACCAGGTGACGAGGAGCAAAGCTCAGTGGAGCCTGCTGAGGGAATGAAGGTTCCTGAGAGAACCACACTTCCTTCAGAGACACATGGCTTCATTACAGTGTCCACTGAAAACAGGTCCTCACCTAGAACTCAACAGAGGCGTCTTTATTAAATCTCTGCCTGGGACTGAATTGCAAAGCCAAATCATGTAGAGGGACAAAGATTATTATTCTTAAGAGAGAAGATTTTAGAAAAGATCTTGATGAACTGATGAATCAAACAATTTACAGGGTCAGTTTACAACATTGCTATGAGACATACTGTTCATGTTCACATCATAGAGGTATCAACAGTAGTTATCAACTGTACCTCTCGTGTTATGTCTTGAGAATAATTGTCTTCATTTTGTTTATTTTCTTCATTTTTGTGGTAGTTTTGCTTTATTAGTATAAGATGCGACAGGAACCTATGCTGTTGTTGTTGTCTATCAATGCCAATGCAAAATGGAGGAAACTGACAAAACACGTGATGATTAAAAAAGGTGAAAATGGCCATCTGAGTTCCACCGGTCTTTTGGTTTAGTTCCAATATGGTGGAATGAACAAGCCGAGTGGTGGGCTTCACTTTAATCACACCTGCTAACTCACACCTGAGGCACTGAGTGTGATTTACATCTCATTACATCATCAGATTAAATGTGCTGTGTTTGTTGCTGCCTCAGACACTGAGGGGAATTTCAGGAGGTGATACGGAGATACAGCATGTTTTATTTTTAGCATGAATTTAGATCCTTGCCAGGCTAATATTCTTTTCTAATGTAAGTCAACTCAACTCACAGACAAACCGTCTGAGGGCAAATGGCAAAGTCACGTCTCCTCACATTATGTGAAATGGTTGCCACTGGTGTGCCCATGGATGTATACAGAGAACTGAATACAGTGTTATGTACACACGGTTCCGTCGCGTTGAAACTTGCCGGTGGGCGTGTCTGGTGCATTAATCTCCCGCCCCGGACACACAAATAGAGCGTTTGATTGGCTAGCGCTTATACTGGCATATGATTTGATTGGCTGGCGCTTCCGTCGACGTTTGAAGTTGAACTTTTCTCAACTTTCACCGCGAGCAACGGAGGCAAAGTGAAGCAACGGGACCACAATTCAGTTCGACAAAGCGTGACGTCACCCCATTCAAAGTGAATGGGAAGCGTTGAAGCACGTGACAGAACCGTGTGTACGAGGCCTTGGAGGCGGGGCTTCGTTTATTTCCTATAAAAAAAAAGGGAAAATGTATTTTTGGGCCCAGTGAAGTCACATGACTGACATGGAAGTTGGAGTGCCATCATTTGGCCACCAGGAAAATGTACATTGGTGCCCGGCTCACTTTGTGGGAGCTTGCCACCAAAAAAAACGTTTTCCCATTGACCATCTATTAGACTTCTTCCATTGGTGAGCACAAATACTTTTTATAACCAACATGTCGGCTGCAGCATTCTCTGGACCTCTTCTCCGGCTCTGAACATCTTCTGAACATCAAGTTTTCTTTTCTGCAGTGATTATGTCAACACAGAAAGTATGTCTGTCTTTTTTTTATATTTGGGAACGTAAACTGATAAGCACTACTCTTTCATGCAGTAGCATACTCAGTGCCAGGCCATAGCAAACATGTAATAATACACATGCAGAGATTCAACAATCAGACCGTCAGCTGCAGGCTGGCAATCAAAGGTGATGAGTGACATTGAGAAAAAAATGACTGTGTGATAACAAGACATGCCGTTCTTCTTTCCTAGTATGAGGGTAACATAGAGTTACCCAGTCAAGTATTCAGTTATTTTTATATAAAAGGTCCCCTAATGTACTGTTTTTCATCAATATATTAAAGGTCTCAGATATATACAAACATGTCTCTGAAGTGTTTGGCTCGAAATACCAAACAGATCATTGTAGCTTCCCATAATCCCCTCTGTTTCAGGCCTGTTTCCAAAGTGCTGATTCTCTGTCTGTTACTTTAGATGAAAATAAGGAGCCCCTCCCCACGCCCCTCTGATGCCCCTTTCACACCAACGCGTTTTCAGCTCCGGCTCGGAGCTGGAGCCTGAAAAGTAACGTTTTTTCCTGTTCACACCGCAGAGGCGCCGCCTCTTAGCTAAAAAATTGTCGGTCTAGAGGCAAGAGCTTCGGAGCTAACGGTACGTCCACACAGCAGCTTTAAACAAATCTTCCAACGCTTCCAACGCTTCCAACGCTTCTCTGCCCATTGACTTTGAATGGGGATGACGTCACTTTGCCTCGCTTTTCGCCGAACTGCATTGTGGGGGAGAGAAGCGAAGATTTCCAGGATTTTCAGGATTCAAAAGTTGAGCAATGTTCTACTTTTGAAGCTGAGCTGGAAGCGTCAGCCAATCAAATCCCGCTTATGCAAATCTGACAGTGGAAGCGCTAGTCAATCAAACCACGTGTAAGCAGGGAGAACCAGACCGCAGTACATTTCCTCATATTCCAAACGAGAAATTACGGTAGCAAATCACCCGGTTCTTTACGACCAGAACTATTAACGGGATACAAACCGGAGGAACCAGGCATGGAGGGAGGTGGCAGAGACAGTGGGGGAAACTGGTAGGTTTTTGCCTGTTTGGGGAGTTTTTATATATATATTGCTCGCATAAAATCCCCGGGGTTTTTTGCTTTGTATGTTGGGGGCGGGAGATTCATGTGATTGGTTGTTGGTCGCGTTGCTCGCAAAAAATCCACAAGCTTTCAGACACGCCCAGCTCCAAGATTTTCAAGATTTTTTAAAAGCTGCTGTGTGGACGTACCGTAAGAGGCGGCGTCGCTTAAGTCTCTCTTACGTGGGGCAGGGGCAGATTCGTTGTTGAAGTAGATGCTGAAGACCACAAAGAAGTCTTGCATTTCGCATGTGATATTTGTAAAGTTCCAAAAGTCGTCCCTTGTAAAGTCGTCCGATGCCTTCCATTTCGTTTCGTAAGAGGATAACCAAAGCGAACAGCGCTTCAATACAATTGGCCATTGTTGTTGTTGTCGATGAGAGGGATTTCCGCGCGGTTTGGATTTTATGAAGCAGGCACATAAACGGTGACGTCATGACGAAGCAGCGGCAGCTCTGGGCGGTGTGAACAGAGCGGGAGCAGAAAAGGGAGACCGGAGCTGAACCAGAAAAGCTCCCGCTCGGAGCTGGAAAGGGATAAGCGCTGGTGTGAAAGCCGCATGAGAGAGATTTGGTTACAAAGAACACAATGGTGCTCTAGGAGGAGATTCAGGTGATAAGGTGGGGGGGGTTACCTTGGTTGGTGATTGGCTAATGGTTACACAAGCCAAAAAATCGTTATGACATCATAAAGTGGCCGAAATCTGATCAGCTCATTTTTAGACAGATTTTTATATAAATGGATCAGGACAAAAAGTGAGAGACAACTGCTGTTGTCTTTTTCCGGGCTCCGGTGATTGGCAAATCTGGGTGATGCCTTCTGATATGATTTAGCATGTTTGGCGTGTGTTACAATTAGCATACCGCACCGCCGACACACCGTCCTTGTCCGATCCACCACTCGCACTCCATCGTTATTGTAGTCCACAGGGAACCCGAAATGTTCCCACACAGCTGATTTAAAAGAAGCAGGTGGGTTCTCGCTCCTGTGTGTTATCTGAACTCACCATACTAACTTTTCTTCTTCTTGTATTTTGTTCGTTTTGTTGTGTTTTCTTCTTGTTCTTCATTTGTTGTTTAAGGGCGGCTGGCAAACAGCTTTTAGGCGCAATACCGCCCCCTGGATTATATATAGTGTAGTGAATACTGCCCCGAATGACAGACTTTTTTCCCACTCATAAAAAAAGGCGTATTCGTCGTGTGACTGCATGTGCCAAACTGTGACGTCCGAACCGTGACGGTTCGGGACGAATACGGATACCGTTACACCCCTAGTGTTAATAGATAACATTTGAAAGGGATGAGCAAACCACTCGTGCTGGAATTCTGCTGACAGAATGTTCACCTGTAATATGGCACCGAATGTGGAAATTATTATTTTAATATTTTCTCCAAGCCTAATTCCCTAATTCTAAATCCAAGCCTAGATGATATACTGTCATACGAAAAGTATTTCGTATGACAGATGAATACTTGTCCTGGTGCATGTTTGTAATTGGATAATGAATTCTTGTATGTGCTTCCCACTGCTGCAGAATGAATATGTGACACTGGACTGACGGTTGACAGTATGGAGCAGATGGACGGGAATGTGTGACACGGTATGGTGCGGTATGTATGTCGGCACAGTGACTTCACCATCCTACGTACATGGTCTGCAGGAGGCTCTGTGGAACCGTGCAGCCAGCCTTGGGAGGGAAGTTCCAAAACAATCCAGGCCCCATCTAGCAGCGGGTATAAAAATAAAAGAGACAAGATCGACTGTACTGGTGCTGGTGCATTGCAGGTGCAAAGGCAGTTATAAGATCCACAGAATTATAGATGAGACCACATGCATACAACTCCACAGAGCAGAAAGCAGGTATCAATATAGGAGACAGGGATTAATAGAGTCCTATGGAAATGGCCATAAAAGTCAAGTTTAACAATTAATAGAAGAAGACTGGATAACTGTTACTACTCCGGTAGACAGAAAGGAGTGCAACCACATAGTCATTTACATAAATAGCAACGCAGTCCCGTTTCCGAACAGACATAAAGAAGCTAATTAAAGGACAGCTCTCACAGAAACAACAGAGGAAACACATCGACATGCAAAACACAGTAACAGCAACACTGCTTCTCCACTGGCTCCAAGCACTGCCAAACTCTATTGTTGAAAATGCCAGTGGGTGGGTGGGGGGAGGAGGGGGGGGGGTATGCGGGGAGGGTTTGGGGACTCCAATGAGCAAGAAGTGTTGTTCAAAACAGAGAGAAGAAGAAACAGCCAGAATCACAGAAACCTCGGAATCAATAACTCTCAAGCAGCCGTGTGAACGATTAAAAACATTAGGGTCGTTTTCATCTAAAGAACAGTTAAAACTTCAGTGATGTCTTCTCATGTATGGAATGTATAAAAGTACATTTACTTATTTACTAAGTAAATATATTATTAATTTACTTGGTACTTAACTTTGATGTTTTCTTTTCATGGCACTACTTCACTTCATTTTTGTTTTAAAGTTGCTAGTTACCTATTTAATATTATGTTTTGTTATGACTTTAACTAGCCAAAAGTTAGTTTGATATAATTTAATTGTCATTTATGAACATTTAGGTCATTTTCTAATTTGTTTTAAATGGTTTTGAGATTGTTGGGTGAGTCATTTTAGATTTTTCATTATGAGATATTGGATCAGCTCTATTTTTCTTTGATAATTATTCTGACATACTTTTACTCAAGTAACATTTTCGATGCAGGAATTTCACTTGTAACAGAGTACTTTGACTTTGTGGAGCTCTTTCACCTCTTTAGCTACTTTACCCAAAGTCAAACTGAAACAGAAATATCCTAATAACATAATGCATCTTCTTTTCAACAAGCCTGAATACTATTGGCTATCAACTGTTAGTGACAAATCTACTTTTACCTTGAAGAAAAACAGGTGTTAAGATTATATTCCACTCTGAAAGTGAGAGCTAATGTTCATTTCGTCATGTCATTCTAACAGCTGCTGAGTCACCTCCTGTGTTTACCCTGCCCTACAGAAAGGAAGCGGGTCAAGCTTGTTATCTCCTCCATAGGTCCAGTTATGGTTAATAACCAGACTAACTTCGCTGCTCCTGATGTGACCCGCTGATTATAATCAACTGATGTGAGGATGCAGGTACATCTGAAGCGCTGTAATTCTAGTTTCTTCCACACCCATACTCATGAAAGATTCTAGTAAATAGTTAACCATTGCTGTCTAAAAAAAATCACAGTTCTAAATATGGGCTTGCTGCAGCAGTGATGAATCATGTTGAAATAAAACGAGTATTGCTCTTTGTAAATCTATTCATAAACCCTGACTGAGAATCAGAGCCGCTCCCAATGGCAAGACAGGCTCGCTCTCTCGCTGTTTGATCTGAAGTGGAAACAAAGGCAATATGTTTTATAGTTTTAAAAAGAAGGTGAACACACTTCCAGTAAGGAAACAATCAGGAGTTCTGGTTCCGTCAGAGAATTTATGGAAGAGGACCAAACTAAAGATGGACATTGACAGTATTCCAAAAAGAGCTGTAGGTTGTAGTCCGAGCCAAACAACAACCTTTCAAATAAATATAATAATTGTGAGGTAATATTTCAAATCAGAGGCAGAAACTAAATACATTTACTAAAGAATTGTACAATATTCACTGAAGAAAACTGTAATGTTCACACAACTGTATTAGGTTAGTTGAAAGTGATAATATTAAGTTTGAATAAAAAATATTAGGTTCAACTTAACATTATTGCTTTCAATTAACCTGATACTATTATATATATAAATCTGTTGACACCTTTCACTTAAGTCATCGTTTCAGTTTTTTCAGTGTTGAGTTACTCATATTCTATTTGAGTACTTTCATTTTAAGATACTTCATACCTAAAGATTTACTTTTTACTTTCATTCGTCAGCGTTACTTACTTTAAAGCTACAGATTATTAGCTCATACAGAATGATTAACATTAATCAATATTCAATAATCATAATCAGACCCGGCGCCAGAACAAATCTACAGAGAGGGCATATGATTTTCATGGGAGGGCACACAAAACCGTCATATGCCACGGCCCGAGATTAACTTTTGGGGGTGCTGTTGGGTAGCTTGACGTTCCATAGAGGGTGCTCAAACATGTAGGGTTTCCCATTAATGTACCGGGCGCTACAGTTTAATTTTCCACTACAACACTCCCCACGCAAATACACAGAACACCCACGACTGTTATAATGAAGGCTCGATAATCAGCTCACGGCATATAGGTGTAAGCAGGAGTAATGTGCTATTTTTACAAGTGGGGGGTGGACCAAAGATCGTCTAGGGGGGTCCAGGGGCATGCTACCCCGGGAAGATTTTTAAAATTTTTAATTGAAGTTAAAAGCATCAATCTGGTGCACTTTCAGAGCAAAATGAAGAGATCTATGGATACATCTCTCAACAGCCATATGAAACAGTAACTGTAAGCAGATTTACTATTTCTTTATGGATATTTTACTATCCACTCCCCTTTTAAACTGTATTCTTGTTTTACTGTCATATAGTATTTCATACCTGTTTTTACATACATCGTAGCATTAAAGTTCACAGTTTATTTATAATTTAAAAATAATATATTTTTTATTTTTTATAAATAATAAAAATACGTATTTATTGGAGGAGGGCAGGAATGTGAAATGGGAGGGCCTGTAACTTGTAACAGAGGTATTCCAGGTAGAATGCAGGCTTTTGTACATATTTAAGTGCATAACTATCTTTACTTTTGGAAAGAATGTCCGACTATTTTTACCTTTATGCCATCATGCATTAGTCTTTCAGCTGTTGCCAGTAGCGTTCAGAAACAGCAGGCAGACTTGTGGCACAGCTAACAAAAGCCCGAACCAAACTCAATCAACTTTTATGACTTTAACCTACTGCAGGCTCATCGTTCACTGCACACGGTCTGCAGATAATCACACATTATTTTCTTTAGGGCTCCTTTAGATTTAGGGCAATGGTGTTTGTTCAAAGTGCAACCGTTTTTTTCCTAAAGCAGCATCTTCAAACACATCAATGCAACGTTGTAATTCCACTTGTCTTTCAGCCCCAACACATACTCATGTATTTAGTTGGGCTGTTCTCAATGGCACTCAATGTAAAGCCGTTGTGTCCTTGGGCAAGACACTTCACCTGAACTTGCTCCTGTGGGTATTGTCCACAGTGACCATTGCATGTATAAAAAAAATATATGTAATGTTTATCTGTAAAGAGCTTTGAGCACTGGAAAAGCGCTATAATAAATGCAAGGAATTATTATTATTACATTTAATTTCCTGCCTGGGGCAATACAATCCACCTGTCCACATCACACCAATGCAGAGGCTGGTGACAGTGTGTGTGTGTGTGTGTGTGTGTGTGTGTGTGTGTGTGTGTGTGTGTGTGTGTGTGTGTGTGTGTGTGTGTGTGTGTGTGTGTGTGTGTGTGTGTGTGTGTGTGTGTGTGTGTGTGTGTGTGTGTGTGTGTGTGTGTGTGGTGTGTGTGTGTGTGTGTGTGTGTGTGTGTGTGTGTGTGTGTGAGTGTGTGTGTGTGTGTGTGTGTGTGTGTGTGTGTGTGTGTGGTGTGTGTGTGTGTGTGTGTGTGTGTGTGTGTGTGTGTGTGTGCGTGTGTGTGTGTTTGTGTGTGTGTGTGTGTGTGTGTGTGTGTGTGTGTGTGTGTGTGTGTGTGTGTGTGTGTGTGTGTGTGTGTATACGTGTGTGTTTGGAAGTGTGTGTACATAGCATCAGCAGCAGCAACTCTTGTCTCATTTTAACATCACCCTCCTGTTGTCCTTAAACACAACATCAGCTTTAGCTTAAGAAGATTAATTCTGTTTCCTAGTCAGTTTTATATTTAGCACATCACTTAATAGCCTTGAATTGAGTACAAAAACACACACACAAACAAAAAGTGCTTGAGAATCATGCTGGAGACAGATAAAGCTGCAGTACCTGTGGTGTAGTTCAGGTCCAGTGGATACAGTCGGCTGTTTCCTGCGTCCCTCAGGCTGCTCACGATGGAATAATGTACTGAGTCGCTGAGTGTGTGTGCGTCTGTGGGTGCACTAAGCCAAATGAGAGAGAGGGGGAGAGTTTGCCTCCCTCTATCTCTCTATCTCCCTCCCCTCGCTGATGATAAACAGAGAGCACGTGGCTCCACCAGTGATGCAGCACTGAGGAGAGGTGAGGAAACAGGAGTAGTAGTAACCATACCCCTTTCGTCAAAAACGTGACAGGTGATGTGACAGGTCACACCTCTCCCTACTTATGCAAAGTCCCGTTTTAATAGTGATAACTAAGGATGTTCTCTTTAGTTGTAGGATTGTGAACTAATGTATAATTACTTTTATTTAACTATAAGAAAGTCTCTCTGAAGAGGGGAAATAATAAAACAATTTTAAAAACATGATCTTTGTCTTTTTTATAATTACTTTACACCACTATAAGGAAACCCAATATGAAGCTGTGTGAGGTTGTATGGGTGTAATATTAGATTTTGTTGTAGGCAACAAAGAGAAGTTTTCTTTTAAAAATGTGTTTCTGCTCCATTCACTCCATGGCGGCTCCAGTGGGGCTGATCAGAACAAAAGAAAAGCTGTAAACACTAAAATACTGAATCAGCAGTCTGAGGGTAAATTAAAATAGTCATTTACAAAAACATGAAAAGGCTTTTTTCTGTCTACTGGAGATCAATGCAGGCTCAGAGTCTCACTTTGTGAGGGGCAAAAGATGCATAGCTAATTACCAGGATAAAGGACTCATCGTGTCCGAAGGAATCGAACTAGTCCTTATTGGGACTTTGGGAGGGGTCTTTTTTCTTTTAAAGGGGTGATCTGTCAAAGGGTATGCTGTCAATCATTCTTAAATCTCTTGAACTAGGAATCTTAGAAATGCGTCTTAATCCTCCCAATCCTAGCTCCTCCTCCTCCTCCTCCTCATCGTCATCATCCCACTCAGCATGACTCCGCCTCCCACTCAACATAACAAGCCCCTCCGTCCTCACAGATCATTTAAAACTAAGGACGCCTCAAAGAAAAATATTGTGTATTCTACCTATGTAAAAAGAGCGTCGGGGTTCCATCCATCCATCCATCCATCTTCTCCCGCTTATCCGTGGTCGGGTCGCGGGGGTAGCAGTTCCAGCAGAGAGCCCCAAACTTTCTTTTCCCTGGCGACATCAACCAGCTCTGACTGGGGGATCCCAAGGCGCTCCCAGGCCAGCGAAGAGATATAATCCCTCCACCTGGTCCTAGGTCTACCCCTTGGTCTCTTCCCAGCTGGACGTGCCTGGAACACCTCCCTAGGGAGGCGCCCAGGTGGCATCCTAACTAGGTGCCCGAACCACCTCAACTGGCTTCTTTCGACGCGAAGGAGGAGCGGCTCAACTCCGAGTCCCTCCCTGATGACCGAACTTCTCACCTTATCTCTAAGGGAGACACCAGCCACCCGGCGGAGGAAACCCATCTCGGCCGCTTGTATCCGCGATCTCGTTCTTTCGGTCATGACCCATCCTTCATGACCATAGGTGAGGGTAGGAACGAAAATGGCCCGGTAGACAGAGAGCTTTGCCTTCCGGCTCAGCTCCCTTTTCGTCACAACGGTGCAGTAAAGCGACTGCAATACCGCTCCCGCTGCTCCGATTCTCCGGCCCATCTCACGCTCCATTGATTCCCTCACTCGAGAACAAGACCCCGAGATACTTGAACTCCTTCACTTGGGGTAAGGACTCATTCCCTACTTGGAGTGGACAGTCCATCGGTTTCCTGCTGAGAACCATGGCCTCAGATTTGGAGGTGCTGATCCTCATCCCAGCCGCTTCACACTCGGTTGCGAACCGATCCAGTGAGTGCTGAAGGTCGCAGACCGATGAAGCCATCAGAACCACATCATCTGCAAAAAGCAGTGGTGCAATCCTTAGTCCACCGAACTGCAGACCCCCCCCCCCCACGACTACGCCTCGAAATCCGATCCATGTATATTACAAACAGGATTGGTGACAAAGCGCAGCCCTGGCGGAGGCCAACCCTCACCGGAAATGGGTCCGACTTACTGCCGAGGACCCGGACACAGCTCTCGCTTTGGGAGTACAGAGATTGGATGGCCCTGAGTAGAGACCCCCTCACCCCATACTCCCGCAGCACCTCCCACAGTAACTCCCTGGGAACCCGGTCATACGCCTTCTCCAAGTCTACAAAACACATGTAGACCGGATAAGCGTACTCCCAGGCCCCCTCCAGGATCCTTGCGAGAGTAAAAAGCTGATCCGTCGTTCCAGGACCAGGACGGAATCCGCATTGTTCCTCCTCAATCTGAGGTTCGACAATCGGCCTGACCCTCCTTTCGAGTACCTTGGAGTAAACTTTCCCGGGGAGGCTGAGTAGTGTGATGCCTCTGTAATTGGCACACACCCTCTGATCCCCCTTTTTGAAAAGGGGGACCACCACCCCGGTCTGCCACTCCTTCGGTACCGTTTCCGACTTCCACGCAACGTTGATGAGACGTGTCAACCATGACAGTCCCTCAACACCCAGAGCCTTCAGCATTTCCGGGCGGATCTCATCCACCCCCGGGGCTTTGCCACTGTGGAGTTGTTTGACGACCTCAGTGACCTCCCCCCGGGAGATTGGCGTTGATCCCCCGTCATACTCCAGCTCTGCCTCTAACATAGAGGGCGGAGTTGTCGGGTTCAGGAGTTCCTCAAAGTGTTCCTTCCAACGTCCCAACACTCCATCAGTTGAGGTCAACAACGTCCCATCCTTACTGTACACAGCTTGGATGGTTCCCTGCTTCCCCCTCCTGAGGTGTCGGACAGTTTTCCAGAACAACTTTGGTGCCGCCCGAAAGTCCTTCTCCATGTCTTCTCCGAACTTCTCCCACACCCGCTGCTTTGCCTCGGCCACGGATGAGGCTGCTGCCCTTCGGGCCTGTCGGTACCTTGCAACTGCTTCGGGAGTCCCCCGGGATAACAAATCCCTGAAGGCCTCCTTCTTCAGTCGGACGGCTTCCCTGACCACCGGTGTCCACCAGGAGGTTCGAGGGTTACCGCCCCTTGAGGCACCTAAGACCTTGAGACCACAGCTCCCCACCGCGGCTTCGGCAATAGAGGCTTTGAACACCGACCACTCTGGTTCAATGTCCCCAACCTCCACAGGAATGCCCGAAAAGCTCCGCCGGAGGTGTGAGTTGAAGGCCTCCTGAACTTGGGCCTCCTCCAGACGTTCCCAGTTCACCCGAACTACACGTTTGGGCTTACCAGGTCTATCCAGAGGCTTCCCCCGCCACTCGACCCAACTCACCACCAGATGGTGATCAGTTGACAACTCCGCCCCTCTCTTTACCCGAGTGTCCAAAACATACGGCCTCAGGTCCGATGATACGATAACGAAATCGATCATGGACCTTCTGCCTAGGGTGCTCTGGTACCACGTACACTTATGAGCATCCTTATGTTCGAACATGGTGTTTGTTATGGCCAATCCATGACTAGCACAGAAGTCCAGTAACAAACCACCACTCCGGTTCAGATCAGGGGGGCCGTTCCTCCCAATCACGCCCCTCCAAGTGTCTCCATCATTGCCCACATGTGCGTTGAAGTCTCCCAGCAAGACTAAGGAGTCCCCTTCAGGAGCCCCATACAGGACTCTTTCCAGGGTCTCCAAGAAGGCCGAATACTCTGAACTGCTCTGAAATGTTGGGTGCATAAGCACACACAACAGTCAGAGTTTTCCCCCCCATAACCCGCAGGCGTAGGGAGGCGACCCTCTCGTCCACTGGGGTAAACTCCAACAACGAAGCACCTAACCGGGGACTTGTGAGTATCCCCACACCCGCCCGGCGCCTCACACCTTGAGCAACTCCGGAGAAGAATAGAGTCCAACCCCTATCCAGAAGTAAGGTTCCAGAGCCGACGCTGTGCGTAGAGGTGAGCCCAACCAGATCCAACTGGTACCGCTCCACCTCCCGCACAAGCTCCGGCTCCTTCCCCCCCAGAGAGGTGACGTTCCACGTCCCCAAAGCCAGCTTCTGCCGCCCGGGTCTGGTCCGTCGAGACCCTCCGCTTTCACTGCCACCCGTCTGGCAGCGCACCCGACCCCATCGATGTTTCCCGTAGGTGGTGGGCCCGCGGGACAGAGAAGCGGAGGTGTTGCCCACGTTGCCTTTTCGGGCTGGGCCCGGCCGGGCTCCGTGGCAAGCCCGGCCACCAGACGCTCGCCGACGAGTCCTCCTTCTGGGCCTGGCTCCAGAAGGGGACCCCGGGCTTCCTCACTTCTTGTTTTTCCTTTCATGAGGTCTTTTGAACCAATCTTAGTCTGGCCCCTTGCCTGAGACCAATTTGCCATGGGAGACCCTACCAGGAACACAAGGTTCCAGACAACACAGCCCCCAGGTTCATCAGGGCACACAAACCTCTCTACCACGGTAAGGTGCTGGTTCTTCAGAGAGGGTTGTCTTACGAAAATGTGTTATCTCTGTATCAAGACGATGTGTTTAAAAATGAATTTTGTGAAAAATACCAACTGTGTGAGAGACGTCATAAAGACACTCATTTTAACCACAGTGTTTGTTTTCTACAAATGTTTTAAGATTGTTACAAAATGTAAAAAATAAAAATAAAAGGTCTGGAGGACATTATACAACTTCTGAAATCCTCCTCCTGCTGCCTTGATATTATTCCAACAGGATTTTTCAAAGATGTTTTGCCTTGCATGGCCTCAGATCTACTTCATATAGTAAACAAATCTCTTCACTCAGGTATTTTTCCACAGGCCCTGAAAACTGCAGTCATTAAACCGCTCTTAAAAAAAGAATAATCTAGATGCTTCAGTAATGAACAATTACAGGCCCATATCAAACCTGCCATTTATAGGTAAGATCATTGAAAAAGTTGTTTTTCAACAGTTGAGTAATTTCTTGCATTTAAATGGTTGTTTCGATGTGTTCCAGTCAGGCTTTCGTCCAAACCACAGCACTGAGACTGCTCTTGTAAAGGTCTTTAACGACATCCACTTAAACACAGACAGTGGCAGAACTTCAGTGTTAGTAATATTAGATCTCAGTGCTGCGTTTGACACTGTTGACCACAGCATATTACTGGACCGACTGGAAAACTGGGTGGGACTTTCGGAATCAGTTCTAAATTGGTTTAAATCCTACTTAAAGGACAGAAACAACTTTGTTTCTATCGGTAAATACACATCTGAGTTGACAAATATGACATGTGGGGTTCCTCAAGGCTCCATCTTGGGGCCTCTTCTCTTTAACATCTACATGCTACCACTGGCTCAGATAATGAAGAACAACAAAATAAGTTACCATAGCTATGCAGATGACACACAAATTTACGTAACAATTTCACCAGGAGACTATGCTCCAATTCAAACACTGAGTAAGTGCATTGAACAAATCAATGACTGGATGTGTCAGAACTTTCTCCAATTAAACAAAGATAAAACTGAGGTAATGGTTTTTGGAGCCAAGGCAGAACGTTTAAAAGTTAGCGCTGAGCTTCAGTGTGCAATGTTCAAACCAACAGATAAAGCCAGAAATCTAGGTGTAGTCATGGACTCTGACCTGAGTTTCAACAGTCACATTAAAACAGTTACTAAATCAGCCTACTATCACCTAAAGAACATATCTAGGATTAAAAGACTAATGTCACAGCAGGATTTGGAAAAACTTGTCCATGCCTAGTAGACTCGACTACTGCAATGGTAGTAGACTCGACTACTACAATGGTGTCTTCACAGGTCTCACTAAAAAATCTATTAGAAAGCTGCAGCTGATTCAGAACGCCGCTGCTCGAGTCCTCACTAACACTAAGAAAGTGGATCACATCACTCCTGTTCTGAAGTCTTTACACTGGCTTCCTGTGTGTCCAAGAATAGATTTCAAAATACTGCTGCTGGTTTATAAAGCACTGAATGGTTTAGGCCCAAAATACATTTCTGACCTCCTGCTAAATTATGAACCATCCAGATCTCTCAGGTCTTCAGGGACTGGTCAGCTTTCTGTCCCCACAGTCAGAACTAAACATGGAGAAGCAGCGTTCAGTTATTATGCTCCAAATATCTGGAACAAACTCCCATAAACCTGCAGGTCCGCTGCAACTCTTACTACTTTTAAATCCAGGCTGAAGACTTTTCTTTTTGTCGCTGCTTTTAATTGAACTATTCATATCTTAGACTGCACTGTAACTTTTATCCATGTATTTTTTCTTGTAATGTTTAATTGAACTATTCATATTTTAGACTGCACTGTAACTTTTATCCATGTATTTTTCCTTAATGTTTATTTTATTAGCTTTTCTTTTTTAATGCTTAATGTCTTTCATTTTTTTTTGTAAAGCACTTTCAATTGCTATATAAATAAACTTGCCTTGCCTTGCCTTGCCTAGAGGACAAAAAGATCAGAATCAGAAACGGGTTTATTGCCAGGTAGGTTCACACGTATGAGGAATTTCACTAGGTGTCGTGGTGCATACATACAAATAAAAAAAGTACACAGATAGCAAAATATATTAAGAACACTAATACAAATATAGTAAGATAGCAATAAAATAAAGCAGTAATTTAAATCGAAATAGAATGTAATACATTATAGAATATAAAATATGTGCAGTAAGCAATATTTAAACATTGCATTATTTACCATCCTGTGATCTCCATTATGTAATGCGTTGTGGCTGAGGTAAAGTGTCATTTGGGGGGGCGGGCCTTGTTGAGGTGGCGAGAGGTTTTGGTCCTGATGGAGAGAGGTTCTGGTCCTGATGGAGAGAGGTGTTGGTCCTGATGGAGAGAGGTTTTGGTCCTGGTGGCGAGAGGTTTTGGTCCTGATGGAGAGAGGTTCTGGTCCTGATGGAGAGAGGTTCTGGTCCTGATGGAGAGAGGTGTTGGTCCTGATGGAGAAAGGTTCTGGTCCTGATGGAGCGCGGAGGGGAGGGGGGTGAACAGTTTGTGTCCAGGGTGGGAGGGGTCGGCCACTATCTTCCCGCCTCAGGGTTCTGGGGCATGCAGGTCGTGGAGGGATGGCAGATTACAGCCGATCACCTTCTCTGCAGAGCGGATGACACGCTGCAGCCTGCCCTTATCCTTGGCTGTGGCTGCAGCGTACCAGATGGTGATGGAGTATCCTCGGCTGTGCTTTTTTGGTGAGGGAGCAGATGTTCTGCTCCCGTTTGAGGTCCTGGGCGATGATGGTGCCCAGGAAGCGGAAAGATTCCACAGCAGTTACTGGGGGGTCACACAGAGTGATGGGTGGGTGGGGCTGCGTTCTTCCTAAAGTCCACAACCATCTCCACTGCCTTGAGAGCGTTGAGCTCCAGGTGGTTTTCCCCACACCAGGTCACCAGATGGTCCATCTCCCAGACAGGCAGACTCGTCCCCACCAGAGATGAGTCCGATGAGGGTGGTGTCGTCTGAACTTCAGTAGCTTGACAGACTGGTGACTGGAGGTGCAGCTGTTGGTGTACAGGGAGAAGAGCAGAGGGGAAAGAACGCAGCCTTGAGGGGAACCGATGCCGATGGTCCAGGAGTCAGAGAGCCTCACGTGCTGCTTCCTGCCAGACAGGAAGTCTGTGATCCACTTGCAGGTGGAGACGGGCACGTGCAGCTGGGAGAGCTTGTCCCGCAGCAGAGCCGGGATGATGGTGTTACAGTGTAGGGTCTGATCTGTCCCCACTTTCATGAATGGGGAAAATGCATCAGATGTCAGGAAAACACATTGACAATAATGAAAACCTAACTCTGCACTCTTTATCTGCATGTGACCATTTATTAAATATGAAATGCAGTCTAGGTTAAAAACATATCCTGGCCACAGAGATTGTGTCTGCCTGGTCAATCATCTCCAGGTAAATGTGAAATCAAGGGATGTTTTAATTGCCCTTAAGAATGATCACCAGAACACAAACCGATTATAATGGTCAGTCAGCAGCAGTCACACAGCCCGGTCAAAACTCTGCTGCATAGTCAGACTCAGATCTCACATCGACCAAATAGCTGACTATTTGTTCCTGCCAGAGATATTGGAGCTGCCCCCCAGCGTGTCGGACCCTCTCCTCCCCCTGCCCTGACAACATGGCATTGTACAAGCTGTTGCTCGTGTGCCAGCGCAGGGGGGGGTTATACTCATTTGGATAGCATAGCGGGGGCGTTCAGATACAGCTAATCCTAACACCTTATGCTGCAGTGCTCCCTCTTTCTGTTCTTTCTGCTCTTTCTTGACATGCAGTCCCTCTCATCTCTAAGCCCTCTTCTCCTCCTGCACTTATCCCCTTCGTTTTGGAACATGAGCACAACAGGCGAAAGGGTGGGGCACTTCTTAGAAAGGAGAAGATAATAGAGGATTTAAAAGATAAGATAAGGGAAGTGGATTAAAAAGAGGAGAGGAGAATAAAGCACATCACGAGATAAAAACATGATGTCCCTTCTATTATAGTAAATGTTTTATATTTGGGTTGGTACAGCTGCAGTCTGAACACTTTCTCCCAGTCACAAATGATGGTTGACACTGTTTCTCAAGATTCTACCAGCTTGGTGTTTTTAAGTCGAGTGCAGTGAGCTGTCACTTTATTTTTGACAAAAACTCATTTGAGTAACAGACACACTCAAAAAAACTCATACAACATGTGATCTCACTGAGCTGTGTGTTTGGAGTCTTTGAAGCTCTTCACAGCGGGAAAGATGAATCAACAGAATGGGAACAAATGTGGTAAAATATTTCAAATACATTGATGCCTTTTAAGTTATTTGGAATAATGCAATAAACCAGGTGATCAGACAGTTGAACAAATTGGATTAAGGAAGAATTATAGATACCTTGGAAATAAAAGATGCTATGCCTCTACTGTGACCAAGCGGCAAACTCTGGGGAAGAGCCGGGACGCCAATACGGAAGTGCCACACACTACAGTTCATATATTGGCCGATAGGGACTGACTGCAAAAACGAGCAATTTCCATAGACCCCCATGTTAAAATGCCCAACTTTACAGCATAACAAACATGTTTCTACCCATCGATGCAATAGATATTATTATGAATAGTTAGATTCCACCTTCATGATTATGGATCTGTGAGTGAATTGTTTTCTAACACGACCCTTTTATTCATATTAGGTCTTAAAGTGTTTGCATAAATTAGGGCGTGGTCACATTGAGTGACAGCTCTGTCAAGTGACTGCTGCTGTTAGCTTCTTGTCTCTCTGCTAGCAGCTCCGTGAAGCTACAGGGACTCTGCCTGGTCAGTTCATCCAGGAAACACAACTTGAAGCCGGCCGTGTTTGTTTGTTCTTCATGCTTATATATCGGACTATTGTGACTCGCTCTGCGGTTAAAACAGACGGTGCATGAATGCGGTAAGTGAAAATCGAGTGCTTTATTTATGTGTTAATGATTTTAATCAGCTACCTAATGAATGTTAAGGCTTGGGTTAGCGTGTAAGCTAGTGGTAGCTACATCGGTGCTAACGATGCTAATCGTAGCCTCCAAGTTAAAACCATAGACTGTATATGTAAAGGTTAAAACGAAATAGACAAGTGTTAAGCGTTAAGTGGGATAATACTGTAGAACAAACGGCTTCTGTTTGAGGTTGATAAAATAATGTCATCCTTGTAACTTAGAGAGATATTTTATTATGTAGGTAGGAACTGTATGCATCACTAAGGTTCATTTAAATTGGCTATGCTCAAGGATGTAGACAAGCTCATGTCGAAGTAGTGTATGTGAAATCAACCTCACAATAAGATGTGTGTATATTACAATTATTAATGTCATATTTCAAGATGATTACTTAGATATTATAATATGGTTGGTTGAGCTGGAGTTCATTATTGAGCTTACACGTTAACGTCACAGTCATCCAGGCCCGGTTCTACGGGGGTGCATAAGGGTGCATTGCACCCTCAGTTGAGTCGTTATGCACCCTCATTTGAAAAATGAAAAGTAAAAAAAAAAAAATGAAAAGTGAACAAAAATCAAGGGTTAAAATCCTGAACATAATTTAATATTTGGTATTTTTGATCAGGACTGAAGTTGATTGAAAGATTTAACCCCAAAAAGTTTTAAAAAATATTAATCTGTTTTTGGAAGTGGACATTTTTATCCCGAATAATAATAATAATAATAATGCAAAAAAACCAATTGTGTTGCTAATATTTGACATATCCAAGACTGTTATAATAAAAAAAGAGCCAGTCCCCAGATATGTATTTTTTGGAAAATAACTCATTTTCTCTGTTTTCATCATGAAAAAAAACAGCGGTTTCATGTATTCAAAATGGCATTTAAAGGGTTAAAATCCTGAAAATGATTACATTTTTGATATTTTCTATTAGGGCGGAAGCTGCTTTAAAGATTGAACCCAAAAAAGTTGTGAAAAAAAACCTTTTAATATAATGTCTTTATCAAAGTCTTTTGCAGACTAATTTGCGTAGTCCAATCGGAGGGTATGGGATGATACCGGAGGGTTAAGGGATTGTACGATTCTGTAGTATTATGCTAAAAACTCAATAACTTAGATTATTATTGATAGTAATGCTGAATAGTTTCATGTCCGCTTACCTTAGAAACGTAAAATGCGACGGCAGATGGGGAGCATGTTAGCTTAGCTTGGTAGCTTCAGCTAGCTTTGGAACTTCCAGCTTGGTGGCAGCAGGTCCCGCCTTGGCTCCGCCTCTTTGTCCTTATTTGGAGCAGGCGGGAGTTGAACTCTGACGTCACTGTCGAGCCGTTAGTGGCCGACTCCGCCTACTAAGGGCTTCTCGGCAACTCTGCAGAATCCTATGGGTGACGTCACGGACCTTACTTCCATTTGACTGTGACATGTCTCCATGCTTTAATGTTCAAAAAGCTCTTTATTCTTCTCATACTGCCTGTGTAGCCAATCAGCGTTCAGGATCTCAGCCTGCCGTCACTGACGTTGAATCTGATAACCAAAACATCAGCCGTTAGCTGTTAGCACACAGAGCTCACAGCTCCTCATATCTGTTCAGAAACTGGACAAAAGTTAAACAAGTACAAACCACATGTCTGTGTCATGGAGAATACAGTCTCTGTTGTATTTATGTCTTTGTGACGTTGTAAGTGTGGACGGAGCATATACAGGTTAGTTTATCCTGATCGATCCGATCTCCATACAGGAAACACACATTTAAAACGGTTTATTTTGCCGATATCAGTATGTTGTTACTTCGGCATCATTTTGAAATGTGTATTAACAATTAAATCACGATAAAATATGTTCATTTTGTCGTAGTTGGTATGTCCCATAGTATTGACATGGATATAAGCCCCGCCCCCTCGCCAGCACGTCCTGTTTGAATGACGCGAGTAAACACAGCTGAAAGCCGCGGTGAAACTCGAGCAATTATTTGTGAACGCACCATTAGCCTATCACGTACAATGTGTCGGAGCGCTAGCCAATAGAAGTGCATGTGTTACATAGTGATGTCAGTATGTCACAGAAGTAAACAAAAGGAGTGTGTGGGAGAGAAACTCCCTCTGGAGGGAACACAGGGATTTCAGCCTTTGCAAACCATTTCAATTTACAAATGGGAAGGGTAAAATAAATAACACAACAATGATCACTAGGGTCCCTTTAATATTCAATACCCAAACCTTGGAAATACAATTCTAACAAATGAGCTTTATTCATTTTAAAACATAAACCTGGTTGTTATGAGTTTCAATGCATAGGGTTTATGTATATTAAATACATAAGCTTGGTTCTTATGAATTTAAAACTAATTGGATAAGGTGATGAAAAGTGTGTCGATCTTGTATATAAATTCGATATACAGTAATTATATTAGCTCAGAATACAAACGCTGTCTTCACAAAGATTTACAGTGAGGAAGAGGGAGGAAATTAGATGTAAGGCTGACTCAAAGATACAGGGCTTGAATGTGAATTAAATGAATAGAAATGTCACTACAGGTACCTATATATTTTAAATGAGAGACAATGAGAGGGTTAGAGTAAGGAAAAGACTCAGCCTTGGGCTCCTCTCAGCATTTTATCAAATGGTTTCCCAACAAATACCAAATGTCAGAGGCTCTTATCGTGGACAGAAGCCAGAGGCAACATGAGTGTCCTGTGTGTCAGCTTCCTGGCCGCTCGCCCTCAGTCTGCCCTTTGCTTTGCTTTGGCTGAGAATGCCCACCAGGACACACAGACAGAAGTAATGAAAGGCCTGCCATAGATCTGCCTGCAGAGACATGCAACAAGACAGTAATGGTTACATCCACGTAATTCACAGTTTATTAACTTAAACTTAATCGATCGTTTTAAAACTCTTGATCACGGCAACTGCCTGACGTTGTAATCACACGTTACTACAGCTTAAGCACTCACAACTCTCCTTCTCTTAGCGACTGTAACTCCACAGTTGCCTACACTCTTTTCGGGTTTGCTAACGGTAGCTACTTTAGCTTGATAGCTAGCCATGGCTCTTTCCCCACCTTCTGGTGCTATTTCCTGCTCTTCCTGTCTCATGTTTGGTTACTTCCCGGCCTCCCTTACTGGTAAGGATACATGTGTTAAATGTAGTATAGTTGTTAGGTTGGAGGCGGGAATCATAGCCATAGAAGCCCGGCTCCGCATCTTAGAAAGTAACTCAGTTAAAGTAAAGCCCATGTTAGCATGTGCGGACCGGCAAAATGTAGCTCCTCTTAGCCGTCCCCCGGCAACTCCCGAGCAGCAGGGAGGCTGGGTGACTGTTCAGAAGGGGCATAACGCGAAACCCGCAGGTCCCCACCAACCCGTTCACGTATCTAACAGATATTCCCCACTCAGCGAGACACCCGCTGAGAAGCCAACTCTGGTTATTGGTAGCTCTATTATGAGACACGTGAATTTAGAGACCGAAGCCTCCACAGTCACATGCATTCCGGGGGCCAGAGCGGGCGACGTTGAGGCGCATCTTAAACTGCTGGCTAAAGATAAACGTAAATACAGTAGGATTGTTATTCACGTCGGTGGTAATGATGTTCGTTTACGCCAATCAGAATGCACAAAACTTAATGTGGAGTCGGTGTGTAGTTATGCTAAAACAATGTCGGACACCGTAATCTTCTCTGGTCCCCTCCCCAATCTGATCAATGATGACATGTATAGCCGCATGTCATCATTTCAGCGCTGGTTGTCTTGGTGGTGCCCAGCAAACAATGTGGGCTTCGTAAATAATTGGACAGCCTTCTGGGGAAAACCTGGTCTGATTAAGAGAGACGGCATTCACCCTACTTTGAAAGGTGCAGATCTCATTTCGGCAAACATTTCAGGGCTTTGTGGACGTAATCCATGACAAACTGGAGTTGAGACCAGGAGGCAGAGTCGCAGTCTTACACGCTTCTCTGCGCTCTCTCCTAGGCAGTCACCCATAGGAATCCCGAACCCAATAAAATACCCAATATTAGCGGTGTGTGTGTCTGCCCAAGGACAATTTAAGGTAAAACCTAATAGAGGTGTCATACATAATAACCTAATAAAAGTAAATGTAACAACTACTACAGTGCAACAAAACAGGAAGATTAAATGTGGTCTCTTAAACATAAGATCTCTAGCATCTAAAGCAATATTGGTAAATGATTTAATATCAGATTATAATATTGATATATGCTGTCTCACTGAAACTTGGTTGAGACATGAAGAATATGTCAGCATAAATGAGGCCACTCCACCCAGCCATGTCAACACTCATATTGCTCGAGGCACGGGCCGAGGAGGTGGAGTTGCAGCAATCTTTGACTCAAGTTTACTTATCAATACTAAACCAAAATGTAATTATACCTCTTTTGAAAGCCTCGTTTTTAGTCTTACGCATCCGACCTGGAAAACTTTGCAGCCAATCTTATTTGTTACAGTGTATCGTGCACCAGGTCCTTATTCAGAATTCTTATCAGAATTCTCTGAGTTTTTATCAACTTTGGTTCTTAAAACAGACAAAGTAATTATCGTAGGTGACTTTAATATTCATGTTGACGATGATAAAAATAGCCTTACTGTTGCATTTAACTCTATATTAGATTCTGTTGGTTTCTGTCAGAGTGTAAATAAACCAACCCACTGTTATAATCACACTCTCGACCTTGTTCTGACTTATGGTATTGAAATTGAGCAACTATTAGTCGAAGCGCATAATCCTGCTTTATCCGACCATTTCTTAGTAACTTTTGAAGTACTGTTACTAGACTACAAAGCATTAGTCAAAAGCTCTTGCAGCAGAAACCTATCTGTTAGTGCTATAGCCACATTTAAGGAAGAGATTCAACCAATACTTAACTCGATAGCATGTCTGCATGTAGGGGAGGAAACTTATACAAAATGTACACCACCCCAAATTGATCATGTTGTTGATAGTGCTATAGATGCGCTGCGAATAAAATTAGATTCTGTTGCTCCTTTGAAAAAGAAGAAAATAAAACAACATAGATTAGCTCCATGGCATAATGCCGAAACCCGCAAAATAAAGCAAAAGTCTAGACAACTTGAAAGGATATGGCGTTCCACTAAACTTGAAGAATCTCGTTTAATTTGGCATATTACTCTCAATGAATATAAGAAAGCACTGCGTAAAGCGAGAGCAGCCTACTACTCTTCATTAATAGATGAGAATAAGAATAATGCAAGATTTCTTTTCAGCACTGTAGCCAGGCTGACAGAGAGCCACAGCTCGATTGAGCCTTCTATTCCCTTAGCACTCAGTAGTAATGATTTTATGTGCTTTTTTAACGATAAAATTGTTACTCTTAGAAACAAAATTAATGACCTCTTGCCTTCGACCAGTATAGTGTTATCAACAGCTCCCGGAATCGTAAGTTCTAATATTACACTAGATAGTAAACTAGAATGCTTTTCAGCCATTAACCTTGAACAATTACATTCAATGATTCTCTCTTCTAAACCATCAACGTGTATGTTAGACCCAATTCCAACTAAGCTGTTGAAGGAAGTTTTTCCATTAATTAGCACTTCTTTATTAAATATTATGAATATGTCTTTATTATCAGGCTATGTTCCACAATCATTCAAAGTAGCAGTGATAAAATCGCTTCTTAAAAAGCACAACCTCGATCCAGAGGTTTTAGCCAACTATAGACCTATTTCTAATCTTCCGTTCCTCTCAAAAATTCTTGAGAAAGCGGTCGCAAAACAGTTGTGTGATTACTTAAAAAACAATGATTTATTTGAAGATTTTCAGTCTGGCTTTAGAACACATCATAGCACAGAGACAGCTCTGGTTAAAGTCACAAATGATATTCTAATAGCCTCAGACAAGGGACTTGTCTCTATTCTTGTTTTGCTCGATCTTAGTGCTGCATTTGATACTATCGACCATGATATCCTATTGCAAAGACTAGAGCACTTAGTTGGCATACAGGGAACTGCTTTAGGCTGGTTTAGGTCCTATCTATCTGAACGCTCTCAGTTTGTACGTGTTAACGATGAATCTTCCACGCAAACCAAAGTTAGCCATGGAGTGCCACAGGGCTCAGTGCTCGGACCTATTTTGTTCACATTATATATGCTTCCGTTAGGCAATATTATAAGGAATCATTCTGTAAACTTTCATTGTTATGCGGATGATACTCAACTATATTTATCAATCAAGCCTGATGAAATTAATCATCTAAATAAAATTCAAGACTGCCTTAAGGACTTAAAAACGTGGATGACCTTAAACTTTTTGATGTTAAACACGACCAAAACTGAAGTTATTGTACTTGGCCCGAAGAATCTACGAAACAAATTATCTAAAGACATACTAACTATGGATGGCATTAATTTGGCCTCCAGTGAGACTGTAAGGAATCTTGGTGTTATATTTGATCAGGATTTATCCTTTAACGCCCACATAAAATCAATTTCAAGGACCGCCTACTTCCATCTACGTAACATTGCAAAAATCAGGCATATCTTGCCTCAAAACGATGCAGAGAAACTAGTCCATGCATTTGTTACTTCTAGGCTGGATTATTGTAACTCTTTATTATCAGGGAGTACCAAGAAGTCAATCAAGTCGCTTCAGCTGATTCAAAATGATGCGGCTCGTGTACTAACCAGAGTTAGGAAAAGGGACCACATTACTCCTGTTCTGGCTGCCTTACACTGGCTCCCTATAGAACACAGGATAGAATTTAAAATTCTTCTTCTCGCCTACAAAGCCCTTAATGGGCAGGCGCCATCTTACCTTAAAGAACTCATTATACCCTACTGTCCTACTAGGGCATTGCGTTCCAAGAATGCAGGGTTGTTGGTTGTTCCTAGAATCTTTAAAAGTACAATGGGAGCCAGAGCCTTTTCTTATCAAGCTCCACATTTGTGGAATCAGCTTCCAGTTTGTGTTCGGGCGGCAGACACCCTATCCGTTTTTAAGAGTGCGCTTAAGACCTTCCTTTTTGATAAAGCTTATAGTTAGGGCTGATTAGATTCAGCCCCTAGTTTTGCTGATATAGGCTTAGTTTGTCGGGGGACATCTTACTTCTTCCTTCTCTCTGTCTATACCCGTGTACACTCATGTTCCGATTAACCCAGCTTCCCCAAATGTCTTTCTTTTTGGTGTCTATATACGCTGGGATCCGGAGTCATGGATGATCCTGCGGTCCTGTGTCCTGGATCGCGAGCGCTGGATCTTGAGTCGTGGCTGTGGTCCTGGATCATAGGTCCTGGATGGATATCCTCGTGGATTCATCTTCCTATTATACACACATGCATTTCCAAACATTTGGACTACCTATGTTGCAAATGTATTATCTTTTCAATTTACACACGGCATCTATTGCACGTCTGTCCGTCCTGGGAGAGGGATCCCTCCTCTGTTGCTCTCCCTGAGGTTTCTCCCATTTTTCCCTTTAAACTGGGTTTTCTTTGGAAGTTTTTCCTTGTACGATGTGAGGGTCTAAGGACAGAGGGTGTCGTATTGTCATACTGATATTCTGTACACACTGTGAAGACCACTGAGACAAATGTAACATTTGTGATATTGGGCTATATAAATAAACATTGATTGATTGATTGATTGATTTAGATGTCTCACCATAAAACGCTAACTGTGGGTGGGACTGCAGACTGAGGTAGCACTTCAATGAGGAGGATGTATTCATTGTGAAGGCATACTCTATTTTATAAATGTTCATATAATCCCGAGGAGTGTTGCTGTGATGACCCAGGTTAAGCCAGAGAATAATCAGTTCTGATTCAGTAGTGCAGTTGGCCCCATTCATCCTGTTCGTACGGTGGCTGAGAAGTGCTAACTTGAAACGGTCCAAAACTTTTCCATTGGGAGAAACGTGCTGCAGTTATGGAATCATATCAGTTATGGCAAATAATATAAGTATTATTTAAATGTGCAAATGCTGTAATCAGTTTGTTTTCAACGTTTTACTAGAACCGTTGGCAAAAGCAACCATCTTGACAACTCAATTATCCGGGAAAATTACGCAAGGAAAATTGCAACTCTTGTCTCCTGGTGGTCTGTGGCTCCAGTTTGAACACTTCATCCCCAACTAAATGGCCCTTCGAGCCGGAGACTGAGCCACACTATGGCTGATTCAGCGACTGATGGCGTGCAGACCCAACAATGGAGGCAGGCTCCTTTAACTGAGAACATGGATGACTCCCAAGGAGTTACAGACTAAACCCAGCTCTACTTAGACGAGGCTAACCAGGGATTGTCTCGAGAGCACTAAATTCTGTCATCATTATCTCTGGAAGTATTAGCCAAACCCCCGACAAAGCCAATTAGTTATGACTTAGTGGCTAGAACCAAAAGACATAGACGGCCCCCCATTACTATGGTTTTGAAATACCACAGCAGAAGGTAGCATCAAGATCCCAAGGCTCTCATGGTTCACGTTGTAAGAGGAAACACTGCAGCAGGTCGGCTTCAGGTTTCCCTCCATGCTCTCAAACTAGTGGACGTTCCAGAAGCAGCCACGCTTCTAATTTGAGTGATTTCCAAGCCAATATTCTCCAGGAAAAGGAAACGGGGAATCCCTTTTTAATTTGTTTGTAAACACTGCGAATGTGTTGTCAAGTTGGTTTAGATGTTTGGTAATTGCATGTGTTTTTATTAGTGCTGTCAAAATTATCGCGTTAACGGCGGTAATTAATTTTTTGAATTAATTGCGTTAAAATATTTAACGCATTTAACGCATGTGCAGAATGGCCGTCACTTGTGTCACAAAGCACATTTGCGTACCGACGTACTTGTGAAGCTTTTCCAGAAGGCTGTTGGATCACCGGACGACAGAGTCGGTCTCCGTGTGCACAGACAGGGCTGCTGTTAACGTCGGTCTGTACAACGGAACTGTGCTACTGTGCTAAAACTACGCCAACCGGCTGCGGAGGGAGACTCCCCCCCTCACTGGAGAACTGCGCTAAAACAGCTGATCACAACGTTCACACTCTGTGGTCACGAAGTACTCCACTAGCCCCCCCCCCCCCCCCCCCCCTCTGTCGACTTTCCTGAAGTACTCCCCGTTGATAGAAATCAACACGTAATGAATTAAAACCCCACGGTTTGATGATTGATAGGTGTGTGGGTTGTCTTTCATTTTGACACGCAGAAAAATGTTATAATAAACATAGATACTGTATGTTAAATGGATATATCCGCCTTCTTTCATTTATCTTTCCATTCCCAACAATATACATAAATAAATGGCATATTTTGGACATAGTTCGAATGGTGATTAATCATGATTAATTAATTTTTAAGCTGCGATTAATCTGATTAAAAATTGTAATCGTTTGACAGCCCTAGTTTTTATATTTGCATCGTTTTCCGAAGCTTTGGATTGCAGTAGTGCGTTTGCACCTGTCGGCCACCAGAAGCAGCAGGGAGCTCTGCACTCCCTCAGAGGTCACAACTGTTAACACATGTTAACACATATAAATGTATGTCAAAATGATTCAAGGTTGAACTTTTAATACTCATAATCTGCACATTTTTACTTAACATCTAATGTTTTTGAAAGTATTCGTATTTTTTTGTTTACCTTTTATTCATTTCAATTTAAAATGTAGCAACTGTCAAGAAACCCAATCACCCCCAGATAAATAAAGTGTTCTGATCTAAAGTAGTGCCATTCATTCATTTATGTGCAGCAGATTGACTTTGAATCTGAAGAAGGAGGCCTTCAGGGATTTGTTATCCCGGGGGACTCCCGAAGCAGTTGCAAGGTACCGACAGGCCCGAAGGGCAGCAGCCTCATCCGTGGCCGAGGCAAAGCAGCGGGTGTGGGAGAAGTTCGGAGAAGACATGGAGAAGGACTTTCGGGCGGCACCAAAGTTGTTCTGGAAAACTGTCCGACACCTCAGGAGGGGGAAGCAGGGAACCATCCAAGCTGTGTACAGTAAGGATGGGACGTTGTTGACCTCAACTGATGGAGTGTTGGGACGTTGGAAGGAACACTTTGAGAAACTCCTGAACCCGACAACTCCGCCCTCTATGTTAGAGGCATAGCTGGAGTATGACGGGGGATCAACGCCAATCTCCCGGGGGGAGGTCACTGAGGTCGTCAAACAACTCCACAGTGGCAAAGCCCCGGGGGTGGATGAGATCCGCCCGGAAATGCTGAAGGCTCTGGGTGTTGAGGGACTGTCATGGTTGACACGTCTCATCAACGTTGCGTGGAAGTCGGAAACGGTACCGAAGGAGTGGCAGACCGGGGTGGTGGTCCCCCTTTTCAAAAAGGGGGATCAGAGGGTGTGTGCCAATTACAGAGGCATCACACTACTCAGCCTCCCCGGGAAAGTTTACTCCAAGGTACTCGAAAGGAGGGTCAGGCCGATTGTCGAACCTCAGATTGAGGAGGAACAATGCGGATTCCGTCCTGGTCGTGGAACGACGGATCAGCTTTTTACTCTCGCAAGGATCCTGGAGGAGGCCTGGGAGTACGCTTATCCGGTCTACATGTGTTTTGTAGACTTGGAGAAGGCGTATGACCGGGTTCCCAGGGAGTTACTGTGGGAGGTGCTGCGGGAGTATGGGGTGAGGGGGTCTCTACTCAGGGCCATCCAATCTCTGTACTCCCAAAGCGAGAGCTGTGTCCGGGTCCTCGGCAGTAAGTCGGACCCATCTCCGGTGAGGGTTGGCCTCCGCCAGGGCTGCGCTTTGTCACCAATCCTGTTTGTAATATACATGGATCGGATTTCGAGGCGTAGTCGTGGGGGGGGGGGTCTGCAGTTCGGTGGACTAAGGATTGCACCACTGCTTTTTGCAGATGATGTGGTTCTGATGGCTTCATCGGTCTGCGACCTTCAGCACTCACTGGATCGGTTCGCAACCGAGTGTGAAGCGGCTGGGATGAGGATCAGCACCTCCAAATCTGAGGCCATGGTTCTCAGCAGGAAACCGATGGACTGTCCACTCCAAGTAGGGAATGAGTCCTTACCCCAAGTGAAGGAGTTCAAGTATCTCGGGGTCTTGTTCTCGAGTGAGGGATCAATGGAGCGTGAGATGGGCCGGAGAATCGGAGCAGCGGGAGCGGTATTGCAGTCGCTTTACCGCACCGTTGTGACGAAAAGGGAGCTGAGCCGGAAGGCAAAGCTCTCTGTCTACCGGGCCATTTTCGTTCCTACCCTCACCTATGGTCATGAAGGATGGGTCATGACCGAAAGAACGAGATCGCGGATACAAGCGGCCGAGATGGGTTTCCTCCGCCGGGTGGCTGGTGTCTCCCTTAGAGATAAGGTGAGAAGTTCGGTCATCAGGGAGGGACTCGGAGTTGAGCCGCTCCTCCTTCGCGTCGAAAGAAGCCAGTTGAGGTGGTTCGGGCACCTAGTTAGGATGCCACCTGGGCGCCTCCCTAGGGAGGTGTTCCAGGCACGTCCAGCTGGGAAGAGACCAAGGGGTAGACCTAGGACCAGGTGGAGGGATTATATCTCTTCGCTGGCCTGGGAGCGCCTTGGGATCCCCCAGTCAGAGCTGGTTGATGTCGCCAGGGAAAAGAAAGTTTGGGGCTCTCTGCTGGAACTGCTACCCCCGCGACCCGACCACGGATAAGCGGGAGAAGATGGATAGATGGATGGAGATTGACTTTGGCTTTCACAGATGAACCTCTTTCTTGCTGCTGCTAAACAACTATCCTCAGTACTTACGAGAGTAAATATTCATTGTTGTTTCTAAAAGTAAACATGTTTATGCCTCTGTGTGTCATGAAATCCCATATCAGGATCAATACACAGCCCAGAGACGTAGTCAATATTTACATCAGCAGTGACCTCTGTATTCTCGCTGTCGACCCTCTGACCCACATGTAACGCTTCAGCAGGCAGCTACCCCCCGTCCCCCCGTCACCCCTTCATCAGGTTTGTTAGGCTTTTCCCACTTAAATACATGTATGATCAATAACGCCCCCCCAAGACAATGGTAGGGGAAACACTGGCTAAGGATGTTCTAGAATTCTATTTTTAGCAGTATTATTAGTAGTAGTAGGAGGTATTGAGGAGCTGCAGATCTCCTGCCCTATAAAAAGTATTCTACACAAAAATAATCACACCTTGATCATTTTAATATATGTTTTAATAACATTGAGCATAACGATGCAAAATAGTTCAATCTCTAAAAATATTCTCAGGATTTGCGACCAGTCATAATCGCAGTGGTGCAGCCATGGTGAAGATGACGTACAATGTGACAAAATAAATAAAATGTATACTCTTCACAGGGAGGGCGTCCCAAGCTGGAGAGCAGGGGTCAGATGGGGGAGGGGGATTGTCTGTGGGAGAGGAAACGACAGGTGGCGCCAGAGAAGACTGAAACGGGTCAGGGCTGCAGGTCGTTGATCTTCCTCTTGCGGTAGTTGAGCACCAGGCTGGAGGCGGTGAGCTGCGAGGCCCGGCCCTTCTCCCAGCTCTGGAAGCTGTTGAGGCCACTTTGCCCCGACGAGAACAGAGCCTTCTCCAGGCAGTCCAGACGCTCCACCAGCGCCGACGTGTCCTCGTTGTACGCGTTCTGAGACGAGTCCATGTTCCGCCTGAAGCGCCCGATGAACGTCTGGACCAAAGGCAAGGACACACACAAGTTAGAGGGAGGAAACACACACACATACAGGGTACTGAGGGAGTATTCAGGTTAGGGCTGAACAATTCACATTTGAATTGAAATCAAAATATGGACTGGTGCATGTTTTAAACTGCAGGAAGCATCTTTTGTTTTAAATATGTGTTAAAACACCATTTTGAATGAAGAATTGTGGAGACAGAGATATTCTAGTCTTCGAATCATATTCTACATCAGGGGTGCCCAACCAGTCGATTGCGATCGAGGGGAGATTCCCAGTTTTACAGTTAATGTCCTATAACATATTCTTCCCGTGCCAGAATAATACACTGGAACGCATCAACACTTTGTGATTGGCGTCACCCCATGTGTCGGGGCGTGGCTGGTGGGCACTAGTTTGCTGACGTTGTCCGTGTCAACAGGAGTGACAGTCCGCACACACACAAGACCGCAATTATGGAAGAAGCAAAAAAGCCCAAAATATATCATTTTCACTCCGAGTGGGAGGATGATTATTTTTGTATCTCTTCCAATTCAAAGTCCATCTGTCTCATCTGCAATGCGAGTGTGGCTTTATCGAAGAAGGGTAATTTAGGAGCGGCATTTCAAAACAGTGCACAAACGCTACAAGCATACTTGCCAACCTTGAGACCTCGGAACTCGGGAGCATTTCAAAACCACCGCGGTGCGGGGGGAGGGGGGTGCTAGTGGATCGCCGGAGCTGTTAGATTAACATTAAGGAAGGAAACCGGGCGAGGGCAATGAAGTCGGGAGTCTCCCGCGAAAATCGGGAGGGTTGGCAAGTATGGCTACGAGACGGAATTCCCTCCTTATTCTGTCCTACGCTCCAAAAGGGGAGGGACCTGAAAGGACAGCTAAATGCACAGCAGTCCATTTTCACCAGGCCAACAACAAGAGCAAGGCTGCTCCAGAGCATCTTATCGTGTCATGAAGTCTTTCAAAGACGGCAAAGTTGTGAAAGAAGCTTTCCTGGAGGCTGCCGACGGGGACAGTAAAAATAACAGAAGCATTTCAACAGGTTTTTGATATAATAAAAACTCAAGTTAGATACCGTTATTAATCAGCTGTAAGTTTTAGTTTGTTTGAACTTATTCATTATAATTATTGTACACAATGGTATAAGAATGCAAACTTAAATTGATTATAGTCTATCATCAATTCAGGATAAGAAACTAGTGTTGCTTGCATCCTATTTTAAGGTATTTCTTTTTATACTCGACTAAAATGCAACAAAAAAGGGTTTGATTCCATTAATTTTGTCTTTTTTTTTTATTGCATTTTGGCAGCAGATTCCTGCGTAGCTTCAGATCTGAGTCGTCTTATTAGTAAGCCTCATTTATACTTTTGTAGCAACACTATTTTTATATAATGGCAAAGAAAGGGTTCAGAGTCTTTTCTTTTTTCCTGTGTCATATGTGGCAGCACTGTTCAATGTTTCTTGAAAACATTACCCACTGTAGTGACGTGTGAATAAACTCCAACTCTGTATCAACAACTCTGTTGTGTAACTTCAGTAAAATACTTGTATGTGTGTAGATTAGAAAGAGGTAAGATAAAGGATCTGCAGTATTTTATGAAGTATTAATCGTACAAAGGTCAGTTGTATACAAGTAGAAGTCAGGGCTCGAGCTTAAGGACGTCCCGTCGTCCCGGGGCCGAAAAAAATAGTGTCGGGGAGGATAACAAATAATTTTGGGACGAATTTGGGACGAGAGTTAAAATAAAAATACCCTGCTAACTAGTGCTGTAGCGACGCGTCGACTTCAAAATATCGCCGACGACATATTTCCGCGTCGACGCGTCGCTACACACGTGGGTCACCCAAAGCAACAAGCAGTTCGCAATCGCACTTCAAACACAATGGAGACTGAAACGGCTACCACCTCCTCCTCACAGGATTGCGCACGAAGCCCTCAAACGAAAACATCTCGCCCTAGGTCTTCAAAAGCATGGGAATATTTTAAAGTTAGTCCAAAACGCAAAGATATTGTCATTTGCAGTCTTTGCCAAATGGAGTTGGCATATCACACAAGCACAACGGCTATGTTGGAACATTTAAAGCGGCAGCTAGCTGTGGTGGCTACCATTAGCAGCTAGCATTTGCTCTCCGATTTTTACATAAAAATGGAATTATGGATTATAAATTCAATCATTTTTTTATACATAGACGTTAAAAACCTATGGATTAACCGATTCAGTCGCGTTTTTTCTCATTTTAATGCCATTGAACACGTCTTTTGATCAGATTGACAGCTACGGTGAGACGATCTGCCTAGAAGCTACGTAAAGGTACGTGTTGTGATGTCTGTGTTTGCTTCCCCTGTCGCGAGTCCGGATCACTCAGTGATGATACTATATACCTACATAATCTGTGGAACCTCAGCTTTAATCGGATATCTTGTAAGTGCAGCTACGATAAGTAATAAGGGTACTTTTATCTTGAGTTCTGTGCCAATGTCCGTTAGCATTTTTCGCTCAGGGGTCATTTAGATGCTTCTTATGAGACTTGTGTTTTGTTTTGGTGAACATGCTTTGTATCGTCAGTTAGCTGAGATTATTCCCGTTAATCTGGTATAACACATTAATAGGTTCTTAAATATTAAGATCCCCTGAGACACAGTATCGTGAAAAAATATTTGTTTTACATTACGTTTCTTTTACATTACGTTTTTTATGAATTGAACAACAGAAAAATAATCGTTAGATTAGTCGACTAATCGATCAAATAATCGCCCGATTAATCGTTTTTGAAATAAACGTTTCCCCCCAGCACTACTGCTAACTCTACTACAAACGGCGATGAAAATGAAACCGACTGCACGTTTTGTGTAGCACACAGTTATTAAACCTCCTTGTCAACATAAACACACACGCACAAAACATTTAGCAACCCGCGAAATACACACACATGTAGCTACAGCTGTGCCGCTGGCTGTCAGCCAGCCGCCCAGCTGGCTGTGCCCGCGAATTCCTGGCCCGCAAATTCGCGGGTCTAGCTATGTACTGAGTGTGTGTATTTCGCGGGTTGAGTGATGTACAATGGCATCCCATGGAGGAATTCTGAAATGTTTTACCGTGACATCACAAAAACGCACAGCAGAACCAGACCCTGGAGCGCCGGTCTCTTTATTTACTCCTCTTCATCCCCTATGGGTAATAAGGCTGAGAAGAGAACCCTCCATCATATTTAGTCCTTAGCAATATGCTGCCTCTCCCCATGTAGGGATGGGTACCGAGCCCCGGTATTAAACGGGCCCCGGGCCGGAATTATTAAAGACAGTGGTAACATTAAGCTCCGACGTTTTCAGACTTTTTATCGGTACTGGAGACATTTATAAAATATATGTCATATGTATTATTGCTACATACACATTATATCGCAGTTTTAGTTTCACCAACTCCGTTTCTAATATGCAATAAGACTAAAACATGCGTCTATGATGTATTTTCGAGCTTTCCAATCCAGACGAGATCTCTCTGTCCCGTCTGTGTGCGAGGGGGCGGGCCGTTCGTAAAGGTCTCCTGACTGTGTTACAGACTGTCATCCTGGTTAGTGGTTACTCTGGGTTCTGTCTTCAGGACACAGTGTTGGATTTTTTTGATAATTGGATGGGACTTGATTGGGACCTGGGCGCCTCCCTAGGGAGGTGTTCCAGGCACGTCCAGCTGGGAAGAGACCAAGGGGTAGACCTAGGACCAGGTGGAGGGATTATATCTCTTCGCTGGCCTGGGAGCGCCTTGGGACCCCCCAGTCAGAGCTGGTTGATGTCGCCAGGGAAAATAAAGTTTGGGGCTCTCTGCTGGAACTGCTACCCCCGAGACCCGACCGCGGATACGCGGGAGAAGATGGATGGATGGATGGATGGATGGATGGACTTGATTGGATTCAATATTATTGTAATTTTCTCGTTTGTGTGTTTGTTGAAATATATTTGGCCTTTGTTTATGTGATTGAATAGTTTACTCAAATAAAAAGGTTGATGAATTATCATCTAATGATTTGTATGATGTTTTATTTATGTTAACCCTCTGGAGTCGGTGGACGCGCCGGCGCATCCAAGTGCGCATCATTTACGTAAATTAATCATATATTTTCGATTATAAGGAGTAGAAATATGATTCAGATATCCGCGGAATCGCTGAAAGAGTAGCTTTCCAGCGGTATCTCCTGTGAGACTGTAACCAGGGCACAGCAGCCAATATGGCCGCTCAAAGCAGTTTCACTTTACACTGTGGGATTGGTGGATTCGGGTGTCCGTCAAGGAAATCTCGGCCGGCAGACATCATTTTAAGCTTTTGAGCTACTTATCTCATCACACAGTGCTCTAAGGTGAGTAATTTGCATATATAGCAATACCAGAGATTGTCCTGAACATTTTGATATTTAACACATGGGGTGCCATGTTAGAAGAAATATATTTAAAAGGTGATTTAAGAAAACATCTAAAAATCGAGAAAATACCCTTAGACTCCAGAGGGTTAAAGGTCACTTTGAATGATTTTAACTAATGATAATGTAGAAAAACTAACATTTTAAATTTGGGACGGTCCACATTAATTTCGGGACGGCTTAGATTGTATTTCGGGGACGGTTCCGGGAGGATGGGGAAACAAGTTAGTCGAGAGCCCTTGTAGAAGTGTGTGTATTTACCTGGTAGCAGGCCGTCAGTAATGGCTCCGCCTCTCTATTTGGACTGGTAGATCTCGGCACACTGGCAACTTTAAAAGTAGCTCTCGGTTCAAAAAAGGTTGGGCACCCCTGCTCTACAGACTTAACTTTACATATAGATCCTCAAGAGAACACGACAAACCTTTTAATATAGATTTCATGAGTAATGATGCAAAGATGATCAATGTCTCCAATGCCTGCATGAGGCCTGCTGGCGCTCTTCTGACTGACCTAGTTTGGAAAACCTTTGATATGTAAAACTTCAGATAGCTAGAACTTCAGGTTACTCGCCTTCAGGGAAAACCAGCTCTCAAAATATTCCTACAAATATTAAAACATCAAAGTTGTGTTCAGCTAGTTCTAACATTTGAGTACAAGTACAGCTGGCATATAGGCGATACACCTGCATTCAAATGGAAATCATAGTTTGCACCAGAACGATTACATTATGGATGTTTTAGAAGTTTCTACTGATTTGGTTCTTTTTAATAATAAATCACATGGAAATGGGGATCCGACATCCAGCTGATTACTTGAAAGGTTGTTTTGTGAACACCAGGCAGACACTTATTCCACTTTAAGTGTGTGATTACCTTGTGGGGAGAAGTCGTATAGTGTGTGTGAGATTAGAGAACATCTGCCTGGAACAGCTGCAGCAGACGCCCAGCAGGCCAACATGTGTCTGATCCCATTGCTCCCTCTAGCTGTGATGTTTGGAATGACGCTGGCTGTCCAGTTGTGAATCTGACTTGTGTCTTTTAATATATGATGTTCTTTTGAAAAAAGGGTGTGGGTGTTGCAAGTTTGTAAAGCATGTTATTGTTTATCTCTCCCTACCACTCTCAGGAACTAAGTAAAATGAATGTTGTGATATGCCAGAAACCCTACTGTGTGCATCACAGCCACTGCTTATTTGCAACGTTGGCAATGTTAATAATTGCTCCTTCAAGACTTCTATTGGATTTCTTATTTTAAAATGCTGCTTTCTTTTTGGGATGTGGACTTATAAATGTGTGCTTGTGTATTCTTTGTAAGTGTTGCCTTTAATCTGGACTCAGTGATGCAAACACAGGCATGGTGAAGAAAGAGAGAACTATTGGAAGCAGAACAAAAACAGCGTCATATACCATCTGACAAAGGCCTGTGCTATAATGCTTCAATTAACTGCTATTCTTTATACTATACTCAGATCAATAGGAGACAGAGGTGTTAAGTTATAAATCAAGGGGTTTTATTATTATTTACAGCAGGGGTGGGGAACCTTTTTCCTTTCAATTTTTACATCATCCTCCGAGGGTCGTACAAATGATTGAACTCAACCTCTGCTTAAAAAAACTAAAATCACAGCCTATTAATTTGGCCTTTCTTTCATGCTGTGCAAAGAAAAAGCAACCTCTGAATCCAGATATCTCACCACGACTCACGCATGCATGCATGTGCACGGTGTGGCGTGACCACCAAAACAGAAAGATACGGACACAAGATGTGTGCAAATGTATTTAGTATCCTATCCATGTGAACATGATTTAAGTGGGGGGGGACGGGGGGACCTAACCTCCTCTAGTGGGGTCCGGGAAGATTTTTTTTTAAATATTGAAGTTAAAAGCATCAATCTGGTGCACTTTGAGAGCAACATTAAGAGATCTATGGATCCATCTCTCAACACCCATATGAAACAGAACTGTAAACAGATTCTTCTTTTTGGATATTTTACAAATCACTCCCCTTTTAAACTCTATTCTTGTTATTTTTAACAACTTTTGTGTTACTGTCATATAGTATTTTATACCTGTTTTTCATTTAGTCTCATTAATAACTCTATTGATCATATCAAGGTGTGCCTTAACCTCACTGAGCTGAGGATATTTGAGCCTCTCAGGAGAGCTCTCTTCCACCTGGTTGTAGAAAAGCTCTTTAAATTCGTTAGCATAGCTAGCTAACCAGATGCTAATAACAACAGATCGCCACTGTGCTTACAACTAAAGACACAGCCACGCAAACACTGCGGCATGTGTACGGCTCCTTATGGGTATTGCAATATTTTAAGAGCTGGAGCGGCGTTCCGGTGCTCAGCACTCCTTTCAGACGAGACATATACGCTCCTGTTGAATCTGTCCCTGGCCAGGAAAAACAGACACTCGCTTGTTTAATTATTTTGTGATCTAGATTTCTTCTTTCGGACGGACTGACGGACCCCCCGCCCCCAAAACGAAAACTCTTCGGTTCTCCACGAATTACCCAAGTCACCCAAATCAGCGTTAAAAAAGCAGGAGGCGCCGAAAAGCGAGTAATTTGCATCACTGTGGACTGTACCTTGACTGTTGTAATGCTGTTCGTCCCCCCTGAGTAACGTGTGAAAGGCTTTGTGAAAGTGTGAAGCCCTCGGACATACAGCCATGCACATGTAGCTCACAGAAAAGAAAGGAAGATTATCCAAATGTGCTCTCACTTTCTGTGTAGCACATTCTTCCTGTTGATGCGGCTGGGACCCCTTTCCTGTTTCCATTGACTTCATGTGTAATAAAACACAATTAAACAATAGCTCTGTCTGCCTGCCTACCGCACATCGTTTGTTTATCGCTGCATGACCATGATATCGGCCAGGGTTCCACCATTACCAAATAATGTCTTTGCCTTTCATCAAGTTTCACTTTTTTTTTTTACTTTTCAGAAAAGAGCCGGTGAAGTTCCTGTGCAAGTCGGATAAGAAGCTTGTTTTGGCCGTTTCTATAATAACAAACACAGAGAAGTGAATTGCTTTCAGCGGATTGGCCGGACGGACCCTGGATGTTGCTGCCGGTGAGTGTGTGACTTACCTCTGTAAGCGCATTGTCCTCCTTTCTCTACGGCTGTCAGACCGAGCAATGAAGCTCATTCATACAAAGCATAACAAACTCATATTAAGTAGCTACCGCTTCATACCGAATACCGGGTTTTGTGTGTGTGTGTGTGTGTGTGTGTGTGTGTGTGTGTGTGTGTGTGTGTGTGTGTGTGTGTGTGTGTGTGTGTGTGTGTGTGTGTGTGTGTGTGTGTGTGTGTGTGTGTGTGTGTGTGTGTGTGTGTGTGTGTGTGTGTGTGTGTGTGTGTGTGTGTGTGTGTTTCACCTGCAGCAGCGTCTGTGCGATCTCAGGATTCTCGGGGCTGTCAAAGTGCAGCATCTGGGAGCCCAGGCCGTAGTAGTAGGGCCCCATCTTGTGCAGATCCACCACGTTGGGGTCAGCGTTGAACACGGTCCTCCAGCCCTCTCTGTACACCTTGGGCAGCTCCACGGACAGCACCCTCCTCTTCTTCTCGTACAGACCCTTTGACAGCCACAGAGGAAGCTCCATCTTTGTACCCTGTGACATCAGAAAGAGTCCTCAGAAGGGGGAGTCATGTGAAGACCCCTTCTCCCTGGGGTCCAGCTGCATAGGTTACCTTTGTTTTGTGATGCCGACTTTAAAACCAGGAAAAGACACTTAACGATAACTAATCTCATATGCTGGAACCAATATAATATCAATGTATATATAATGACCAGCCTTATGAAGGGGGCCTCCTCTGTAGTGTAAAGTGTTCTGGATCAGTTCAGCCAACAGATAAGGACCACCAAACACATTTCATTATGCTCAATTATGTGTAACGTCACCGCTGGATGCTCAGTAAGGAAGTTGCAGTATCCTCGATGAACTGTAATGGAACCACTAAAGTTGTAATGACAATGACAACGTGAAGCGTTATTAGTTTTCATTTCAAGTTTTAGCATTTTCTACCTTAGTTTCCTGATTTGTGTCCTCGCTGTTGATTGTTGTTGCTTATTGTTAGTGTAATCATGGGACGTGTGTAATGACTGCTTTAAAGGCATTACATTATTTACAGAGGTGGAAAAAGTACTCAAATCTTGTACTCAAGTAAAAGTAGAAGTACCAGAGTGTACGAATACCCTGTTACAAGTAAAAGTCCTGCATTACAAATGTTACTCAAGTAAAAAGTACAAGTATTATAATCAAAATATACTTAAAGTACCAAAAGTACACACACACACACACACACACACACACACACACACACACACACACACACACACACACACACACACACACACACACACACACACACACACACACACACACACACACACACACACACACACACACACACACACACACACACACACACACACACACACACACACACACACACACACACACACACACCACACACACACACACACACACACACACACACACACACACACACACACACACACACACACACCTCTCTATTGGGGCTACTTAGTAATTTCTAAATACCTTGAATACAATGAACATTAAAGCGATCAGGGCGACATTTTCCTCAGAGCTTTACTCACCTCCGGTATGTCGTGCGAGTCACTCGACTTCTCCAGGAATCCCAGCCGGGGGAAGCTGCACTCTGTCCGGATAGGAAGTCTCTCATGTGAGAGCAAAATATCGTCGAGAGACAAAAAGTTCTCCTCCATCCCCACCCCAGGTTTTACTGGTAAATATGACTGTGTGTCCATTTTGTGCTCAAATTAGGCCAAAAGTAGCTTTATGCCAAATGATATAATCAAAATATTGAGCAGAGGTCTCTCCTGTTGTGTTTTCAACTCTTCCTCTTCGCTGTTTTGGCGCCATGGAATGTTGACCAATCAGAGAGCGACGCTGTGACAGCCAGACGAGAGCAATCGATTCAATCTTCTTCTTCTTCTTCTTCTTCTTCTTCTTCTTCTTCGGGCAACCCAACTTGTCGGTGCATTACCGCCACCAACTGGACTGGAGTGTGGGACAAGAGATGCAGAAAACAATAAACAAAAGAAAGAAAAGAAAATAACCAAAACTCTAGATTATTTTACATTTGTATCAATTTCTCTTAGAAACGTAATAATCTCACAATACATATTGCCTGATGTTTTCCCTAACAGCCCTGATAGCGAAAAGTGCTTTCTTCAGTGTCTGGAAAAGCACATTTCTCTGAGTACTATATTTCCTGCAAAGCAGTAAAACATGGTCAACAGTTTCTGGCTGGCTACAGTGTATACACTTTCCGGTTGGATGCTTTCCTATTAGGCCTATACTTAAAGTATGATTGAGACCTGTATGACCTATTCTCATCCGAGAAATGACATTTTCCTCCCTTCTTTTAAACCCCACCTTCCTTCCATCCCCCACATGCCTTTGCATTTGATAAAGATGTCTTCCTGTATCATTAAGGTACCAATGTTCTTGCCATGTTGTTTGTGCATATGTCTGTATGAATGTGTTAACCTGCGCTTTGCTAAGTGGAACTTCTTTGTCTGTGTTTGTAATTCTGAGTGTTTGTTTGGCCAGAATATCCACCTGTTCATTACCCTCTACACCAGGGGCCTATACTACGAACCTGGTTCAACCTAACCTGGATATGTTTGAGTTAGCCGGTTGGCCTAATCCAAAACATACGCGCTCTCGCTAAACTGTACTACGACGCTGGTTATCAAGTGGATCGCTCAAGCCAGCCATGTCCTATCTAGTTAGGTGCGCGTTCACATGAAAGGGGTGGTATTTGGAGCATTCGACCAATCACAAACATGGAGAAGCGCACTGACAGCGCAGCGTCATACTTCCTGAATGAAAAGTGAACTTTAATACTAGTCAAAAATGAAGAAGTTAAACTTTAAACATCCATGACTTAAACACTTTATCCAGGATAAAAGCCACAGAGCTACACCTGCAAGGTGAATACAGCTGGTAAAAGAAAAAGTGTTTGAATACGTACATTAACAGGTTTATGATATCACTGCCCCGTCTAAAACACGATCTGACTTCAATTACATTTGTCTCGAGTGTTTCGTCAACTTATGTGTTGCTTAAAATAATACTTCTGCATACAGTATGTGACACTGTGAGTGCTGCACGGCCAGATACGGCTCAGCTGACTCAGATAAGGAGATATGTGATACATTATGAAGTGATATGCCGCGGACTGTACTTAATGTACTCTGATCCGGTTACTTATGTTGTGGCCGATATTTAAGTAAGCTTTCTTAACGCTAATGTTATAACAGTCAGATTGCTCTGAAGATGGAGGTGATATTCTATTAATGTTCACGTTCACACAGTCGGTGATTTTTGCCGGCCGTCTTTCCTGCGACGGCAGTTTTTCTGTATTTCCTTTCTCCTGTAATATGACTTGATCGCTTTAAACTCCGCACACTGAGCTCTGATTGGTCAGCAGGCGGTGCTTTCACTGAGTTGAGCTCTAGCCTGCAACCTAACCTGGGGCCTATACTACGAACCTGGTTCAACCTAACCTGGATATGTTTGAGTTAGCCGGTTGGCCTAATCCAAAACATACGCGCTCTCGCTAAACTGTTCTATGACGCTGGTTATCAAGTGGATCGCTCAAGCCAGCCGTGTCCTATCTAGTTAGGTGCGCGTTCACATGAAAGGGGTGGTATTTGGAGCATTCGACCAATCACAAACATGGAGAAGCGTACCAGAGTCCTGCATCGGGTCGGGTACCCGCGGGTACCCGACGGGTGACCCGCAAAAAAGGTGATTCGCGGGTGGTATTTTTCCAAACGCTTTTTTCCGGGTTCGGTTCTGGGTAAAACAAAGATGATGCGGGTCGGGTCGCGGGTGTTGCATAGTAAATATATTGAAATAATGATAATTTAGTTTAATGTTTAAATCCTCAGACCTCTCCCCCGCGGGACCGTGCATAATCATAACCTCTGCAGCGCATCAATCTGCTGCTGAGCGCGCCACATTCGAAATGGCTGAGGTGAAGCTCTCTAGCGGAGAATACAGCATTTTCAATAACACTTCCTCAAGAGCGAAACCCAGCGTCTGGGAGGCTTTTGGTTCCTAGATGGAGAAAATAACCAACATCCCACGCTTTTTGAGACAAATATGCAACTGCGTGTGTTAATAATTTCACGTTTTCACTGCTCATATATAGGCTATGCGGGTTCGGGTCGGGTCGCGGATCTTGTGCCGACGGGTCGGGTCGGGTTGCGGAACTAATTGGCAATATGTGCGGGTAGCGGGGCGGGTTCGGTATTGCACGTCGCGGGTGCGGGGCGGGAGCGGGTCTTGAAAATCAGACCCGTGCAGGACTCTGAAGCGTACTGACAGCGCAGCGTCATACTTCCTGAATGAAAAGTCAACTTTAATACTAGTCAAAAATGAAGAAGTTAAACTTTAAACATCCATGACTTAAACACTTTATCCAGGATAAAAGCCACAGAGCTGCACCTGCAAGGTGAACACAGCTGGTAACAGAACAAGTGTTTGAATGCGTACATTAACAGGTTTATGATATCACTGCCCCGTCTAAAACACGATCTGACTTCAATTACATTTGTCTCGAGTGTTTCGTCAACTTATGTGTTGCTTAAAATAATACTTCTGCATACAGTATGTGACACTGTGAGTGTTGCACGGCCAGATACGGCTCAGCTGACTCAGATAAGGAGATATATGATACATTATGAAGTGATGTGCCGCGGACTGTACTTAATGTTACTCTGATCCGGTTACTTATGTTGTGGCAGATATTTAAGTGCTTTCTTAACGCTAATGTTATAATAGTCAGATTGCTCTGAAGATGGAGGTGATATTCTATTAATGTTCACGTTCACACAGTCGGTGATTTTTGCCGGCCGTCTTTCCTGCGACGGCAGTTTTTCTGTATTTCCTTTCTCCTGTAATATGACTTGATCGCTTTAAACTCCGCACACTGAGCTCTGATTGGTCAGCAGGCAGTGCTTTCACTGAGTTGATCTCTTAGCCTGCAACCTAACCTGGTCCCGACCAGGTTAGCTGCTTAGCATATATTACCATGGAGATCTAGCCTGCTAAAAAGAGAACCAGCTTCGGATGACCGGAAAGCCGGAGTTTTCCCTGAATTTAGCCGGCTAAGCGAAAATCCTGCTTCGCAGTATACCCCCCAGGTCTAGTACATGTCATAATGTATATCAAGCTACCTACTATCTCTCTGTATCCTGTTGAATCGATAACTTCACCCTCAGTGTCAAAATGTAACCTTTGCTCGCATGGAGTTGACCTTGGTTTGCACTCTGACATGCCAAACCTCTCTAGCATCTTTTCTATGTGTCTCTTTTGATCTCCCCCTCACTCTGTGTAAAGTCGATACCTAGGAAGTGTTTAAGTTCACCCAAATCTTTCATTTTAAACTTCCTCTTCAACATCTCTTTGACATCACTGAGTGAGCCGTTGTTATTGGCCGCTATAAGTAGGTCATCTACCCATATCAGCAGAATAACTCTTTCTTTCTCAGACTCTTTTCTGTAGACACAATGATCAGCATCATTTTGCACAAACCCATTCTCTGTAAGATGATCATGCAGTAACTTGTTCCAGTTTCGCCCGGATTGCTTTAAATCATACAATGACTTGTTAAGTTTGCACACTAAGTGTTCCCCTGTTTTGGATTCTGCCTCAAAACCTTCGGGCTGTTCCATATATAACTCGCAGTCTATTGGTGCATGGAGATAAGCTGTCTTCACATCCATTTGGTGTAGGATAAGATCCTCCTGTATAGCCGTCTGCATCAATGTACGTACAGAAGTCATATTTGCTGTCGGTGAAAAAGTTTCCTTGTAATCAATTCCCTCTACTTGACTGTAGCCTTTAGCTACATGTCTGGCTTTCCTTTACTGCATATACCCAACGACCTCCCACTGCTTGCTTGCCCTTTGGCAGTGTGGTCAGACTGAAGGTCTCATTCTCTGTTAAAGAGTTTATCTCCTCTTTCATTGCATCAGCCCACATTTTTGATTTCCTAGAGCCTACAGCCTGCATGTATGTTCTGGGTACGTCACAAGCAACCCTGTAGAAATAATCTACATTTTCACCTTCATCTTTACAAATCAGCCTTACACTGATACTCCATTAAATATTCTGGAGCGTTTCTTTGTCTAGTGGGATAGCGTCGTGCACTCTCTCCCTGTTCTCTTTGAGTACCATCTGTCTGGATCTGACTAGCCTCAATATTCTCCTCACTATAGGACTGTACACCCACATTAGGCTCTCTCTGATTCTGGTTCACCATTTTTGTCCCTGCTGGTGTTGTGGGAATAGTTTCTCCATAAGGGTCAAAATCCATATTATGATTTGTCTGAGTCTGACTATCTGCACTACTCTTTGTGATACATTTTACCAGCCTATGTTTCAGGACTTTCCCTGTCTCAGGATAAAATACTTGGAAAGCTGGGCTATATTTGTCGTATCCTACAAAAATACCCTTTGCACATCTAGAATCTAGCTTCTTCTTATCCTGTTTATACACGTAGCATTCTGAGCCAAATATTTTCATGTTGGACAAGTTGGGTGTTTTGCCAGTAGAAACACGGTATGGTGTCTGCTCTAGACGCTTACAGTAACACCTGTTACGTATCTGTGCTGCTGTCTGTGCAGCATATGTCCATAACTGCTTTAGGAGTTTGCTCTCCAATAGCATGCATCGTGACATCTCAAATAAGGTCCTCCAACCTCTCTCAGCAGTACCGTTCTGGTGAGGTGAGTATGGGGCACTTGTCTCGTGCCTTATCCCTTTCGTCCTAAGTAAAGTTTGAAACTCATGCCCAGTGAATTCAGTACCGTTGTCAGATCGTATGCACTTAATGTGTCCATATGGAGCAGTATCCGCTATGAATTTTTCAGTAGCTTTTGCTGTATCACTCTTTGCTTTGATAAAGTAGGGAAAAATCATCCCACTATAATCATCAGTAAATGCTATTGCATATCTGTACCCGTCTTTATCTGCTGGTTCTATTGGACCGCATAGGTCTGTATGTACTAGCTCTAGTGCTGTCTTAGCTTTTGCATCTGCCTGCCTGTTTCTGCTTTGAGTAAATTTTCCCTGCGTACATGTTTCACAGTTATGGTTAGAAATGTCATGTTTCCCTTTGATCGACATACCTTTAACCACTTTCTCAAGTTTAGACACATCCTCAAAATTACAATGACCAAGTATTCTATGCCATGTCTGGATGTCATGACAACCTTTACAAACATCATCAGTATTTTCATCCTCTACTGTGCTAAGGTAATATAGCCTACCATACACATCCATTTTAAACTTAGTACCATTTTGATGAATCAGCCAATCATCACCGTCTTTGAAGCGGACCTCAGCTCCGCTGGCTGTCGCTGCTTTCACGGAGAAAATGTCTTGTGGAAAAGATGGGATGTAAAGCGCTCGTTTGAGCCTCGTTTTCACTTGCCGTCCCTCGCTGTCGAGCAGAACAACTTCGGCTTCTCCTCTCATCTTCGCCATCCCGGTCGTTTTCGTTCCATCTGCCAGCTCTATCACATGTTCCTCGGGTCTAAAGCTCTTATCGATTGTCTTAAACTTTGCCGGGTCATTAATCATGTGTGTCGTGGCCCCACAGTCGACCATAAGACCTCTCTTATTTCCTACTTGATTTTGACAGTCACTTATTTTGAAAAAGAATGATGCACCGGTATCATCCTCCGTGTCTCCGTCTGCGTTCTTCACCTGATCACGGCCCAGCCCTCTGCCTCGGCCCCTTCCTCGGTGTGGCGTGTCCCACCGTCGCTCCTCTCGCCTCGCTTGGATCTCGTTAGGGCATGTCCTAGCCATATGCCCCATTTTCCCGCATGTGTAGCATTCAGTGTCGGCTAAGTCCATCTTCTTCCCTCTTCCACGTCCTCGTGTCCTCGCCCCGCTAGTCCTCATAACGCCGTCCTCGTCCGTTTTCATGTCACTCGTCCTATATTTGTCAGTGCTCTCATAGCTCCGCAGTTTTAAACTCACCGAACGTTAGACGGTCGTTGGTTTGAGTGACGTGCACGACAAACGGGTTGAATGAGTCCGGTAACCCCTTCACTACCATGGCAATCTGCAACCCGTCACTGATATTTTCTTCGGCCCTTCTCAAAGACGTGAATATAGTCTCCGCTCGAATAATATAATCAGTAACAGTCTCGTTGCTTGCTTTGTGGAGAGAAGAGAGTTCACAGTACAGGCTCACGACTCGTGGTTTGTCCTTTCCCGCGTAGTGCTCTCGGAGTATTGCCAACGCTTTTCTTCCATCTCGTTTCGCGTCTCTCATTATGAGTGATAAACTCTTATTATCTAGACACTGCACTAATTCAGCATATGCCTCTGCATTCTTTGTTGCGTCTTCTTCAAGTGCTTGTTCGTCGTTGTAGTCTATCACTGGCTCTTCCAGGATAACTTCACTGAGGCCGCGCAGTTCCATGTGCGCCAAAAACCTCGTCTCCCATAACTCAAAGTTTTTCTCGTCACCGTCGAATAACAACTTAAACCACCTTTGGCCTCCTTGACTGGGCCCATAACCTGTTGCGTGAGACATTATATTCAGCAGAAGTCTCCACGTTTGCAGTCAACCAAAGTAGCTTGTAAGTATGCTAACGGACAGAAGAAACACACGACCACATCGCTCAGAGTTTGGCCTGGAGTACTGCCGTTTATTGTAACTGCGCATGCTCATTAGCATCACCACGTTTCAGGCACATTCTGATGATGTCATACACATGAACTCAAACATGACTTTGTTATTATACACATATGCTCAACATTGATCATATCAAGGTGTGCCTTAACCTCACTGAGCTGAGGTTATTTGAGCCTCTCAGGAGAGAGCTCTCTTCCACCTGGTTGTAGAAAAGCGCTTTAAATTCGTTAGCATAGCTAGCTAACCAGATGCTAATAACAACAGATCGCCACTGTGCTTACAACTAAAGACACAGCCACGCAAACACTGCGGCATGTGTACGGCTCCTTATGGGTATTGCAATATTTTAAGGGCTGGAGCGGCGTTCCGGTGCTCTCTGTCAGCACTCCTTTCAGACGAGACATATACCACGTGAAGACCTTACAGTCTATGGTGAAGACACGTTACGCTCGTGTTGTGTTCAAGGAACCTGTCCTTGGTCAGGAAAAACCAGGTACTCGCTTGTTTAATTTTTTTAAATAAACGAAAACTCTTCGGTTCTCCACGAATTACACAAGTCACCCAAATCAGCGTTAAAAAAGCGGGAGGCGCCGAAAAATCCCCTATTAATGTATTGATTATAGCTCCGGGTCCGTATAGGTCGGCGTCTGGGTCCGGATCCGGACCGCGGTCCGCCTGTTGCCGACCCCTGCTCTACACCAACATGAGCAGGAACCCAGATGAAACGAGTTGCTATGCCTTTGTTTTGCATTTTATATAAAATTAGAAATATTTCATTTATTATGTCCATTCTAAATGAAGGTCTGCCTGATTGTATACTCGATAATGCTGAAAAGCTGTCAGATGCAATTACATTATTATGTATTTCTTTCTCCTCTATCCATTTCAATGACAACACCAATGCCAACAACTCTGTGGTGTACATACATGGTCTGTTACCCTTTTCTTTATGTGTGTATTTCTCACTGGGATATAAACTGCTGCCCCTGCACGCCCTGTCTCTGGATCTTTGGAACCATCTGTAAATATGATTGTTGAGTCTGAGTGATATCTTGCAAAATGATTCTGGACTATGCGCCATACTGGTAGTAGTTCTTTATTTTCCTTCAACTCTTTTTCTATATTGAGGTCTACACTTGGCATTGGGAATAACCAGGGTGGAATGCATGAGATTGGAGCTGTGGGGCAATACTGTATTTGATTCAAACCTATACTTGCTGCTTTAACATCAGCAATCCATCAGTCGCAGCGGCATACCACCTTAGCACCAGATTAGCCAGGAGGGAACTTGAGGTACGTGTCGACAACAAATGTCTGGAGGTCCAGCAAGCCCCGAAGTATCTTGGAATGCGTCTGGATCAGACATTATCCTTTAAAAAACACCTGGAAGAAGTCAAGGCCAAGATGACATCCAGGGTCGCGCTGATCCGCCGCCTCGCTGGAACAACCTGGGGAGCCTCCGCTAAGATGCTGCGAATATCCACTCAAGCCCTGGTCTTCTCTGTAGCGGAATACTGCGCCACAGTCTGGAGCAGAAGCCCTCATGCGAGAAAGGTCGACGTGGCTATCAATACCTCCCTCCGAATAATAACTGGATGCTTAAAGCCTACCCCTGTGTCCCTCTTGCCAGTCCTCGCGGGAATAGCACCGGCCGGCCTCCGACGGGAGGCTGCCACCCTCGCCCTGGCCAGGAAGGCACAGAAGTATGACTGGCACCACCTGCACAACACCACAATAACACCAGCACCTCCAAGCAGACTCAAGTCCCGCCACCCCTACAACAAAGCAGCTCAAGAGATGCTCAACTCCACCTCTGAGGACATCTCCAGAGATGCATGGTTGGCAGCAGCTTGGAAGCAGGAGTGGGAGTCAGCCGGGCCGTCCCGAATCCACCGTTACATCTGGGACCCAGGAGATGGCGCCATTGGAGGAGATGACCTACCGCGCCGGCAGTGGACCACTCTGAACCATCTACGAACTGGGGTCGGTCGCTGTCCATATAATCACCATCTGCCCCTTATATAGACCACCCTCGGAAGCCAGCCTCTTCGACCTATGGACCAGAGATGCGGGCATGGCTACACGACACCGAGTTGGACCTCTAACGTTACACGAAAGAAGAAGCAATCCATCCAAAACTTATGTGACTCATTGTGCTCCCAGCAGTCTTTCAAAATACTTTTCGCAGGATGACTATCACTGTGCCCCTGAAGGTTTACCCAGTATGCCAACATTAACTTCACTCTTCTTATCCTTAAAGGCATTTCTCCCATTTCCACCTGTATTGCTGATACTGGAGATGTTTTAAAAGAACCACTACATATTCTCAGGGCCTGAGTTTGGAGGACATCCAGCTTTTTAAGGTTAGATTCTGCTGCTGCCATGAACGCTACACACCCATAATCGAAAACAGGTCTCATGAGTGCCCAATATATATTCAGAAGTGATGACCTACTCGCTCCCCACTCCTGTCCCGCCAAACACCGAAGTACATTGTTGACCTTTTTACATTTATTTTGAACTTTTCCTATATGATTACTGAATGTTAGCTTTCCGTCAAACCAAACACCAAGGAATCTTATTGTGTTTACCTGTTCAAGAGGTTGTTCATACAATTTTAATGATATAGGAGCAATGTTATGCCGTTTTGTAAAACAAATGACCTGCGTCTTAGCTACTGACAGTTTGAATCCCCATTTATTTGTCCATTTCTCCACTTCAACTATTGCAGCTTGTATTTCCTTTCCAACATGTGCTACATTGTGGCCTTTTGCGCACAAAGCCCCATCATCTGCATACAAAGATTTTCCCACACTTGGATGAATTTGATTACAAATGTCATGTATCATTACATTGAACAGCAACGAACTACATACACTACCACTACCACAGCATAAACACTTGAATATTCTGCACCTACTCTTACTTGTATTTTCCTGTCCAGTAACAAATTCATAACCCAATGCTTTACCACCAATTCCCAATGATTTTAACTTGATTAGTAGTCCTTCCTTCCAGAGCATGTCATAAGCCTTTTCAATATCAAAGAAGACTGCAATCACTACTTCCTTGTTGGTGTGTGCTTTCCTGATGTCTGATTCTAAGCACAATATAGAATCCATTGTATTCCGACCCCTACGGAACCCACTTTGATATGGGGACAACAGAGCTTTACTTTCTAAGATATATGTTAACCTTTCTGCAACCATTCTTTCCATGATTTTGCATAAATGAGATGTCAGGGCAATAGGTCTGTAGCTAGATGGATCTGAACGGTAGTGGTAGGGGTGGTCTAATGCAGTGGTTCTCAAACCTTTTTCAATAATGTACCCCCTTTGAAAAAAAATGCAGCCAAGTACCCCCTGATCAGCGCAAAAACTATTTGTTAAGGAAAAAAAGCCTATATAAAGAGGTACAGTACAGCGCTGCACCATCAGTGTCTGATCTATTAATACAACAACCTTGTAACTGAGAAACACTTAAATGCTACGTTTAAAATGTTTACAATCCATCACTAAATTCATGGCAAACCAATTTTAACATCATGCAATAACACAGAGACAACATTAGTTGCATTGAACTGATCTTTTTAATAAGTTGTACTTACGATGTAGTGAGAAACATGGGCTTGTGCTTCACTGAGGATCTTTGTCATGCTGACATGAGGCAACTGCAGTTATTACACTTCGCGTTTTGAAATAGCCTATGTGTAACTCTGTTAATATAAAACCCACACTGCTCAAACTTTGTTACTTTTCCTAAAATTGGTATATCTATTTATTTATTTATTTTGGGATGTGGGGAATGAAGAGAAACACATACATGAGCATGTTATGAGCTTGGGATTTTGACCCCTCATATAAACACATGCATAATGCTGTGCTATACTTTGCGGCCACACGCCGTTGCCAAGCAACGCTTATTGTTTAGGTCATTTCAGGCAGTCATATCATTAAATAGAACTAGCTAGATCTGATAGATTTGGACATAAACGCGAGTGAAGTCTAACCGGACGCGAGAGAGATCAGATCAGCTGCTGCTGACGGAGAACACGCAGCTCTGCATGATCACAGCTCCGTAGCTGTGACGGACCGGTGAGCGGAGCAAAATACACTAGAGTTAGACCTAACACACTTAGCTAGTGTATCTACTCTGGAACAAGTTAAACTATTTATAAATACATTTATTCTTTACTGACGGGTCACTTATTAAGTTGAGTAAAGTTAGAACGATATTGGCAGATTCGGATTTTGCGGATCAATAACTCATGAACAAAACGTTATTCAGACACAAATTACGTCTCCTAAGTACCGTGGTAAGGTTGACAACGAACTACAATCACATGTTGATCAAACAAAGCCAATATGCGCCGTCCTCCGAGCTGGACACATTAAATTGGTCACTTTCAGCAGCCGGAGAAGAAACAAGTGCTCAGGGACCGTCTGCAAAGTCCAACTCCAAAAAAAGAAAATACAATAATATTCAATCACTTCACTGTTATACAGTATATTTCTACCAAACTCACTACACACATCAATAGTCTCCTGTTGGTCAGACTACAGCAGAGAGTTTGGAAGAATATGGTTTGGAAGAATTTGGTTTGGAAGAATTTTGGTGAATATTTATAGTGTAAAATCTTCAATAAATATGGTATAATCTTCAATAACGTCACTATTATACAGTGGAGTGCTACCAAACTCACTACACACATCAATAGTCTCCTGTTGGTCAGACTACAGCAGAGAGTTTGGAAGAGTATGGTTTGGAATAATTTTGGGGAAGATTTATAATGTATTATAACATACTGTATACAATATTGTATATGTTATATATAAATTAAGACATGAAACAACTTTTTCATTAGCTATGAAACAGTAAAATGGTCACAATCTTATGAAGGACCCAAATGCAGCACTCGAGAAACCAAGGAGTATCGGTAATGTACTTTATTGGTAATAATACCAGAGCAGAGCGATACCAGCAGAACAGTAACAGCCGGATGATGTACAGGCAAACGAACCAGAGGACAGCAGGCAGAAGGTGAGTCAGAGGGTCAGGGAGAAGGCGAGGCAGTCAACGTAGGTACTGCAGGGTCAGACAGCAGGCAAGGCAGGATAGTCCAAGGACAGGCAGGATCAGGGAACAGGCAGGTGAATGGAAAACTACTGGTGAAAGATGGAGCAGACTGTGACAAAATAAAGTTAACATTGAAAAATAAAACATTTCAGGCTTTTCACCTATCTTACTGTACAATATTAATGAACACATCTACAATAATGTCAGACATGGAAAACATCATGAACATCTGTGACTACTTTAATCTGTAATTGAAAATATATTTAACATCTTAATTAAGAATATAACAATTTAAAACTATGGACAGGTGATTATTAATCATTACTTCAGTTGCCCAAAATCTTTAGCAAAGCTTTTTTCTGGATTTTTGTTTGTTTTGTACAAAATTCAGCTTTCATTTTGCCGATTTCAAATCACTGGCTGGGCTGGATTTCCCCCTACATGCCGTTTGTAAGCGCACTACTTCTACTGTGATAGTAGTTCAAACTACAAGCCTTACCTCCCCAAATCCTGGTACCTCTGGTGAAAGTTACACAAACTCCCCTATAGCCTCTTTAGTTTGGGAGGATACACAACACACAATACCACAGGGTCTTTTTTTTGGGTATTCGTGCAGCAGTCATTCCGAGGCACTGCGTGTGAAACCATCTTCCACAAGTTTCACACTGAATCTACATGGGGATAAATACAACAAAGATATTAAGAAAATGTAAAGTGTAGGACACTTGTAAAGCTGGCATATTCATTTATATTTTATAGAGATTATACTTTTTTTTATATATATATATAAATACTAAAGGAACAAAAGGAAACCTGTAATGCATAACAATATACAACATATCTTTTATGTTATTCCTGAAATCTAACTCCAGATGATCTATATATTATCTATTATTCAGATAATTTAGTCTCACCCAAACAGTATCAACAGCAGTTGTGGGCAGGACCTGCCCACAACTGCTACAATTCCACAGAAGGAACAGAAGTCATCCTTTGAAACTGAACAAATAACAGGTTTATTACTGTTCAATTTACAGGAAGCCGTCCATATATTCATTTCATATTTTTGGCTAATATCTGATCCTTTGAGAATTTATTCTGCCATGTCTCTTCGTAGATTTTGAAGACATTGTTTTGATGACTTGATGTGAAACGTCTGTGGAATTTTCAGAAATTCCTTCACTGTCATCTTGGCCATCTGGACAGATGGTAAAATAACATGACGTTATGACGTGTTTTTGAATTTCCCTTTAAAATAAAATGCTTTATTATTAATGAACACAACATGTTGCATTGCATCACCTGCATGACAAAGGCTCCACAGCTGGTGGCATCTTTCTGGAAGGTGTGGGTTATATTTCCAGGCTGCCATTTGATGCTAACCCAGTCCTCTTTTCCCAGTCTGTTCCGGCGCACCTTGAAATACTCTATAGAACAATAGGAAACTAAATGTAATTGCCGCTTACTCTTTGCCTTTACCAAATGTGCGTTTAACCAATGTATTTCCTGTCATATATTTTATATTACCCAAATTTGTAACCAGCCTTTCTGGAGTCCTCAACTTCATTTGCCCCTTGCAGAGGATCAACCACATACATGTGGTTTGAAAGGGCATGGAGGTACTGTTTTAAAAAGTAGCATACGGTATCATTAAACCAAACCTTTTTCAATATGTCAGCAGCAACAATAATGTATCAGCGTTTCTTCAAAAATGAAAACCACAGTTAACTAATAGATTCACATTATTAAAATCACTTCAACTGTTAAAAACGCTATTAAAAGTAATACTAAAATAATAACTACCCATTTTAAATGAGTATAATTAAGACTTAAAAGTATTGAAATAATTAAAGATGTCAGATCAGATGAAAGAAAGTTGCACAATTTGGGGTCAGAAGACTCAAATCTTTAGTGGAGCAGTCGTGACCACCAATGAGAAATGTTTGAATGAGTACTTATGTTGGACTACATGTTATATGGTTTCCCTATGATATAGATGAAGAACATGAAGACATTAAAACTAAAAGAAGCATTTTTAAATCAATCCTGAGGCAAAGATGCATTTACAAAATGGGGCTGCATGAGATACACATGTTAGTCTTAACTCTGTCACAGTATATGAGTAATGTATTACAATATTTTTTAATAGCTATGTATATTTAGTTGTATGCATTTGAATAAATGTAATCATACATCTTCAAAGTAATAGTTGATGAACTTCAAATGTGCAAACTCTAAAAGCAGCTACAGTATGAGTACATGAGTAGCTGATACTCACCACAAACTTCCAGTGCACATTTCTTATATTGACAAATCCAATGGCTCGATCATATCGATCAAATGTCACCTGAAAAAATTAGGGAACATATAAACATAAGTGTTATTTTCTATAATATACAGGTGCAAAACAATAACTTAATTTACACAGTATTCATTTTTTATTTTTCTCAACAGGAACAAGAAAAAAAGGGAACCTTAGATTATAAATGTATTGGTTAAAAACAACACAAATGTCTCCAAAAACGACATACATATAATAACGCTGGAAGTTGCCTGTAGACACATATCAGTCTCCTTTCTCAAGCCTACAAAACTAAAGGGATGAAAATACTTTGAATAATCAGTTTCCCTCACCTTTTGTAGCTCTTGCCTGGCCATCTGCTCTCGGGTGTCGTGTAGGATTACACCCATGGTGTAGTGATCCAGGAGGTATAGACGGCCAGCATTATCCTTCAGGTTGAGGATGCCTCTAATGTAACATTCCATTACCTTTTGGATAAATTGTAGGGGAAATAATCATACAAAATGCCAGCTAATATAGAGGCCAAAGTCGGTTTTAATCACATCATTGTCAGATCATTTTAGAATGGATCAATTAAAACTGGTCTATTTAAAGTCACACTCCAGGTGGACTGGCCTAACAATTTACTTGGATATCATTTTGTGTAGCACAAATTACATACTTTTTGTCAACAATTGAATCATTAACATATGGCTTACGTGAGATGAGCAGTCCGGTACAGCATCAGTTTTAATAAATACTTGCCTCGCTTATGATGAGTTTGTCAGGTCTCAAACTCTGAAATTCTCTGTGCCTCAGGGTGAAATGCTGCTTCTCTTCAGCATGTCTTACAACAGCCACAACAACTTCAGTTGGTTTGCATGTCCAAAGAGCATCAACCTAAAATGAAATGAACAATGGTATCATAATAACTTCGTACAGCATTCGAGATTTCGGCATTTAGATTTTCTACATTTTCTATGACAGAAAGATTGCCTCATGCTAAAACGTTTTTAATGCATTCTTAACATTGTTTTTATAGCTCGAAAAATTGCTTACTTTGTTACTCTTTTTAAAGCATACATTTTAACATAGCAAAACAATACCTCTGTTGCAGGCTTGGACCCTTTACTTGTGGGGTTGCTGCTGTTCTCCACATCTGTGCTGCTCTGAATATCTTCACCAGTGTTCAGAGTTAACTTTGCTCTTTTTGGAACTGGAAGAATGTCTGGAGTGGTGTAATATTTGGAGCTGGCAGTGCGAGGCTTTGCTCCATCTCTCTTTGCCCAACCTTCCTTTGATTGACTGATGTCTTTTGGTAGCAATGTTTTGAGGAGTAACTGCTCAGATAAGTGATGTGCCATTATGTGTTCTCTGTACCTCCCCTGGAGAGAGCCATACATTTTTCTGATGAATGTTGCTGGCTTCAGTCGTCTCTGCTTTTTTAGAATAGAATGTTTGACTATTCCAAACCATCTCTCCACATGGCAGTTTGTGTCCCTTGTTTTACTTTGGCCAAATGTGTCTTCCTCTGTGTCAGTTGCATATCTTTTCAAATTCCCCAACAGCAGCCCACTCCAAAGGGGAAAAATCCCTAGATAGTTGTCAAAAAGGACATCAACAATGCCAGGGCAAAAGTATGGATTTTCATCCTGTGGGGTTTCAACCTCCTCTTTCTCAAGCTCTCCCTGTACCTCCTCCATGACCTTCCTAAACTCATATGTGAAGGGAGATCTGCCAACAATTGTGTGGGCATTTCTTCTTTCTTCATCATCTTCCTCCTGAGTTAAGGGGCTGTCTCCTAACTTGTCCCCCTCTTCCATGTCGGTAATCCTGCATTCTTTTATGAAAACCTTCATGGCCTTCAGATGGATCAGGACAGTATTGGAATTGTGCTTTACAATTAACACAGTGCACAGTGAGCGGAAGATGTTTAGTGCTGTGGTCATTGAAGTAGCATTTTGCAACCTGGCAAATGCAAATGTTGCAAATTTCTTCAAACCCTTGTCTGCAGTTCTTCTCCCAATTGACTGTGCTACAGCACATGTGTAGCACTGTCAACATTTGGATTTCCTTCAATGACTTCAGCTTTGAACAGATAGCGAAAGCCCTGTCCAAGTAACTGACAATGCTCTCTTTGTTAAAAGAAAGGAGAACACTTTGGAGCAGGGCCCAGCTGTAGTCTGTTTCTACCTGATGTACTTTTATTTTAGTGTACTGTGACAGTTTGCGGAGGAACTGCATTAGCCAGAATGTGATTGATGGTATGGAGTGTTCATTTGTCAGCATTTCACAGACTGGGAGGGGAGGTACGTGCTGACCACCTCCAGGAAGAGTGAGGCAGTAATAAAGCACTCATTTGGTCTGACCTGGAACTTTGGATGCAACATTACCTGTAGCATCTAGATATAGGGTCAGCGGTGTCTTCTTTCTCAGGTGTTGCACAACTATGTTTACTCCGGTTTCAGAATACATATGTACTCCAAATGGGTCAACTTGAAAATGCTGTATGCACCCAGTCAATCAATGTTTATTTATATAGCCCAATATCACAAATGTTACATTTGTCTCAGTGGTCTTCACAGTGTGTACAGAATATCAGTATGACAATACGACACCCTCTGTCCTTAGACCCTCACATCGTACAAGGAAAAACTTCCGAAGAAAACCCACAGTTTAAAGGGAAAAATGGGAGAAACCTCAGGGAGAGCAACAGAGGAGGGATCCCTCTCCCAGGACGGACAGACGTGCAATAGATGCCGTGTGTAAATTGAAAAGATAATACATTTGCAACATAGGTAGTCCAAATGTTTGGAAATGCATGTGTGTATAATAGGAAGATGAATCCACGAGGATATCCATCCAGGACCGATGATCCAGGACCACAGCCACGACTCAAGATCCAGGGCTCGCGATCCAGGACACAGGACCGCAGGATCATCCATGACTCCGGATTCCGGCGTATATATACACCAAAAAGAAAGACATTTGGGGAAGCTGGGTTAATCGGAACATGAGAGTACACAGGTATAGACAGAGAGAAGGAAGAAGTAAGATGTCCCCCGACAAACTAAGCCTATATCAGCAAAACTAGGGCTGAATCTAATCAGCCCTAACTATAAGCTTTATCAAAAAGGAAGGGCACTCTTAAAAACGGATAGGGTGTCTGCCGCCCGAACACAAACTGGAAGCTGATTCCACAAATGTGGAGCTTGATAAGAAAAGGCTCTGGCTCCCATTGTACTTTTAGAGACTCTAGGAACAACCAACAACCCTGCATTCTTGGAACGCAATGCCCTAGTAGGACAGTAGGGTATAATGAGTTATTTAAGGTAAGATGGCGCCTGCCCATTAAGGGCTTTGTAGGCGAGAAGAAGAATTTTAAATTATATCCTGTGTTCTATAGTGAGCCAGTGTAAGGCAGCCAGAACAGGAGTAATGTGGTCCCTTTTCCTAACTCTTGTTAGTACACGAGCCGCAGCATTTTGAATCAGCTGAAGTGACTTGACTGACTTCTTGGTACACCCTGATAATAAGGAGTTACAATAATCCAGCCTAGAAGTAACAAATGCATGGAGTAGTTTCTCTGCATCGTTTTGAGGCAAGATAACCCTGATTTTTGCAATGTTACGTAGATGGAAGTAGGCGGTCCTTGAAATTGATTTTATGTGGGCGTTAAAGGATAAATCCTGATAAAATATAACACCAAGATTCCTTACAGTCTCACTGGAGGCCAAATTAATGCCATCCATAGTTAGTATATCTTTAGATAATTTGTTTCGTAGATTCTTCGGGCCAAGTACAATAACTTCAGTTTTGGTCGTGTTTAACATCAAAAAGTTTAAGGTCATCCACGTTTTTAAGTCCTTGAGGCAGTCTTGAATTGTATTTACATTACATTACATTACATTGCATTTAGCTGACGCTTTTATCCAAAGCGACTTACAATAAGTACATTCGACCAGGAAGACACAACCTTGAAGAAAACAGAATCATATAAGAACATCAGGTTTCAAAGAGCCAATCGTTTCAAGTGCTACTCAACTGGCTTTAGATAAGCCAGTCCTTTATTAGTATATAAGTGCTCTGTTAGCAGTTCTTTGTTAGTCATTCTATCGCTCGAAGTGGAGTCGAAAGAGATGAGTTTTCAGTCTGCGCCGGAAGGTGTGATGATGATGTGTGATGATATTTAGATGATTAATTTCATCAGGCTTGATTGATAAATATAGTTGAGTATTATCCGCATAACAATGAAAGTTTACAGAATGATTCCTTATAATATTGCCTAACGGAAGCATATATAATGTGAACAAAATAGGTCCGAGCACTGAGCCCTGTGGCACTCCATGGCTAACTTTGGTTTGCGTGGAAGATTCATCGTTAACACGTACAAACTGAGAGCGTTCAGATAGATAGGACCTAAACCAGCCTAAAGCAGTTCCCTGTATGCCAACTAAGTGCTCTAGTCTTTGCAATAAGATATCATGATCAATAGTATCAAATGCAACACTGAGATCGAGCAAAACAAGAATAGAGACGAGTCCCTTGTCTGAGGCTATTAGAATGTCATTTGTGACTTTAACCAGAGCTGTCTCTGTGCTATGATGTGTTCTAAAGCCAGACTGAAAATCTTCAAATAAATCATTGTTTTTTAAGTAATCACACAGCTGTTTTGCGACCGCTATCTCAAGAATTTTTGAAAGGAACGGAAGATTAGAAATAGGTCTATAGTTGGCTAAAACCTCTGGATCGAAGTTGTGCTTTTTAAGAAGCGGTTTTATCACCGCTACTTTGAATGATTGTGGAACATAGCCTGATAATAAAGACATATTCATAATATTTAATAAAGAAGTGCTAATTAATGGAAAAACTTCCTTCAACAGCTTAGTTGGAATTGGGTCTAACATGCACGTTGATGGTTTAGAAGAGAGAATCATTGAATGTAATTGTTCAAGGTTTATGGCTGAAAAGCATTCTAATTTACTATCTAGTGTAATATTAGAACTTACGTTTCCGGGAGCTGTTGATAACACTATACTGGTCAAAGGCAAGAGGTCCTTAATTTTGTTTCTAAGAGTAACAATTTTATCGTTAAAAAAGTACATACAATCATTACTACTGAGTGCTATGGGAATAGAAGGCTCAATGGAGCTGTGGCTCTCTGTCAGCCTGGCTACAGTGCTGAAAAGAAATCTTGCATTATTCTTATTCTCATCTATTAATGTAGGCTGCTCTCGCTTTACGCAGTGCTTTCTTATATTCATTGAGAGTAATATGCCAAATTAAACGAGATTCTTCAAGTTTAGTGGAACGCCATATCCTTTCAAGTTGTCTAGACTTTTGCTTTATTTTGCGGGTTTCGGCATTATGCCATGGAGCTAATCTATGTTGTTTTATTTTCTTCTTTTTCAAAGGAGCAACAGAGTCTAATTTTATTCGCAGAGCATCTGTAGCACTATCAACAACATGATCAATTTGGGGTGGTGTACATTTTGTATAAGTTTCCTCCCCTACAGGCAGACATGCTATCGAGTTAAGTATTGGTGGAATCTCTTCCTTAAACTTGGCTATAGCACTAACAGATAGGTTTCTGCTGCAGGAGCTTTTGACTAATGCTTTGTAGTCTCGTAATAGTACTTCAAAAGTTACTAAGAAATGGTCGGATAAAGCAGGATTATGCGGTTCGACTAATAGTTGCTCAATTTCAATACCATAAGTCAGAACAAGGTCGAGAGTGTGATTATAGCAGTGGGTTGGTTTATTTACACTCTGACAGAAACCAACAGAATCTAATATAGAGTTAAATGCAACAGTAAGGCTATTTTTATCACCTACGATAATTACTTTGTCTGTTTTAAGAACCAAAGTTGATAAAAACTCAAAGAATTCTGATAAGAATTCTGAATAAGGACCTGGTGCACGATACACTGTAACAAATAAGATTGGCTGCAAAGTTTTCCAGGTCGGATGCGTAAGACTAAAAACGAGGCTTTCAAAGGAGGTATAATTTAATTTTGGTTTAGTATTGATAAGTAAACTTGAGTCAAAGATTGCGGCAACTCCACCTCCTCGGCCCGTGCCTCGAGCAATATGAGTGTTGACATGGCTGGGTGGAGTGGCCTCATTTATGCTGACATATTCTTCATGTCTCAACCAAGTTTCAGTGAGACAGCATATATCAATATTATAATCTGATATTAAATCATTTACCAATATTGCTTTAGATGCTAGAGATCTTATGTTTAAGAGACCACATTTAATCTTCCTGTTTTGTTGCACTGTAGTAGTTGTTACATTTACTTTTATTAGGTTATTATGTATGACACCTCTATTAGGTTTTACCTTAAATTGTCCTTGGGCAGACACACACACCGCTAATATTGGGTATTTTATTGGGTTCGGGATTCCTATGGATGACTGCCTAGGAGAGAACGCAGAGAAGCGCAGAGAAGCGTGTAAGACTGCGACTCCGCCTCCTGGTCTCAACTCCAGTTTGTCATGGATTAAGTCCACAAAGCCCTGAAATGTTTGCCGAAATGAGATCTGCACCTTCCAAAGTAGGATGAATGCCGTCTCTCTTAATCAGACCAGGTTTTCCCCAGAAGGCTGTCCAATTATTTACGAAGCCCACATTGTTTGCTGGGCACCACCAAGACAACCAGCGCTGAAATGATGACATGCGGCTATACATGTCATCATTGATCAGATTGGGGAGGGGACCAGAGAAGATTACGGTGTCCGACATTGTTTTAGCATAACTACACACCGACTCCACATTAAGTTTGGTGCATTCTGATTGGCGTAAACGAACATCATTACCACCGACGTGAATAACAATCCTACTGTATTTACGTTTATTTTTAGCCAGCAGTTTAAGATGCGCCTCAACGTCGCCCACTCTGGCCCCCGGAATGCATGTGACTGTGGAGGCTTCGGTCTCTAAATTCACGTGTCTCATAATAGAGCTACCAATAACCAGAGTTGGCTTCTCAGCCAACACATCCTCACTCCCAGGTCGGCCTATGTTGACGTTATGTCAAGTCCCCTGCCGGCTTTTTCCAACGCAAGGGGGGGGGCCTTAGCGTCCATTTTCAACGCAAGGGGGGGGGGCTTAGCGTCCATTTTCAACGCAAGGGGGGGGGCCTTAGCGTCCATTTTCAGCTTTCCGGGATGTCCATGTGCTTCTATGGACGCTCATGGAAGCACGGCATTCATTTGTGTCGACTGCCCTTAAAGGCAATGTGAGCGTCCATTCTCATTGGATAGCGGAGAATTGTACACCCGGAAGTAAATATTCCCCTTACTGACGATTGATTTTACAGTGATATCTGCACTACTCATCGACTAAAAAACACCAGATTATCCTTGTTAATTACACAACATTGATTGGTTTAAATTGTGTGCAATGCTTTTGTATTTTTCCCCTTCGATTCGGAGAAACAAATCTTTTTTCGGAGTAAATGATGGCAGAAGACACTACACTACCCAGAATCCCCAGCTATCATTTCTCCCTGCAGAAAAAGAAAACATGGCCGAACTTCGTTTTATTCTGGGTGTAAAATGCCTATTTTAAAGTTAGTTTGGCTATTAAAATGCGTTTTGATGTCATTTGATGCGAGAAATATGAGTTGTTATTTCAGATTATGTGTGCAGTGGATGTACATGATCTTTAGTTTGCTAGTTATTACGAAGATTACTTCAGGAAATTGCGTCCAACGTTTTCATTGTTACCAAGGTGGTTGCTAGGGACGCTGCTATCGATATTATTTCTGTTATGTTGTGTAACTGTTTAATGGTGTTATCTTTATTGCTACCCCCTTCCCCGTCAATGTATAGTGTTGGTCCACAGCGCAAACATATTAGTTAACAAAATCCGCATCTAAAGATACGTTATTTCCCCCTGTGCAATTCCAGTCTCACATCTCACAGCACATCGTCATTAACAAATACCGGAAACAGACCGAAAACGTTTAAAGAAAATAAAATAATACCTTATTCCGAGTGTGCTTGCTTTTCTCTTTGAAAGTCATCACATAACGGCATTGTAATACACGGTTCGGCTGTATTAAATATTACATATCTGCCGTAGTTCTGTATTTATAGAGCCCTGATGAGAAGACAAACATGAGGAACTGAAAACGTGACGTGGATCATAAATATATCAGCCATTAAACAACATCTTACATTTCTTTTCACACAATACGTCTCTTTGCCGTATCAACACTAATTCGGCTCACTTTTATATTTGATCCAATTGGTAGATAGGCTGTATTTACACCATAAAGGTGCACAGATGATATAAAGAGACACCTGGTGGTTAAAGCATGTTATTGAATTTCATTATTTTTATTATTAGATATTAATAGGATCCCTATAAAGTATATTCATTACTCGTTATTCTCTACTAATAGTTCATTAAAGACTGTATATAATGACTATTTTGCACATCCCGTTCAAGATTTCAAGATTTTCTAAGGTTTATTGACAGATCATATAGGCCTACACAACTATGGTGTAGTTCTGCACTGAATGAAAAACTTGGGTCGCAGGTTCCTCAATAGTGCATTACAAGACATCTATCAATATTTGTGCATACCTCCAGCAATGTTAACTATGTTGAAGCACTTATTTTAACTGATATTATACATAATGTATTATGCTCTTATGCAGATATTTCATCTCCGGCCTTGTCAGGTATTGAACAATCAATAAATAAAGAACACAGAATTGTTAAATATAAAACACAGAATTTGTGTGATTATACTAAATGATTTTCAAATAAACACCACTGCAGATTTAACTGTTACACATGCTGATGTAACGCAAATGTTCCAACTTGGGATCAATAAAGTATATCTTATCTTAAGCTGATCGATGGCTACTGCCATATTTGCAAAATGTGCCTATGAACCTTGACAAGTGCATGTTTCAGGCTTATCAATTAATGTAATGTAATGTTATCAATTAACAACAGGAGGGGTCACAAACATAAGTCCAGCTGTTAAATAAAGCTCTTCTGACCTTAGCTGGCGTGTGGGTATATATATTAATACTGCCCATTATGGGCACCAGCAATTTTCACCCATTTATTAATTATATGTTTTAAATGTGAGTGTTTCCTGTCCCCTAAACCTCCAGGGATGTACACAGTTTAATACTGGCAACTTCTTATTATGGGAAATACGAAAACGTCTTTTAAAACTACAACTCCCAGTAGAGACGTGCCATAGAGAACATGTTGCGAAACAGAATAGCCAGCATGTGTAGTTCTGGGGACGGGGTGGGGGAGGGGGGGGGTACGCGGTGGACCCGTTCAAATCCAGTTTTGAACAGTCTGCCGTGGTTCCATCCCATTTCAAGTGCTGTTCGAGGCTCGGTAACCCTCGGAGCACACTCTCCAATCACAGAGCTTTAGGACTATCACGGGGTTTGTCAAACAGAGCACATGGTGTAGTCCAAACGATAGCTGGGGATTCTGGGTAGTGTAGTGTCTTCATTGCCTTTAAGGGCAGTTGACACAAACGAATGCCGTGCTTCCATGAGCGTCCATAGAAGCACATGGACATCCCGGAAAGCTGAAAATGGACGCTAAGGGCCCCCCCCCCCTTGCGTTGAAAATGGACGCTAAGGCCCCCCCCCTTGCGTTGGAAAAAGCCGGCAGGGGACTTGACATAACGTCAACATAGGCTGACCTGGGAGTGAGGATGTGTTGTCTCAGCGGGTGTCTCACTGAGTGGGGAATATCTGTTAGATACGTGAACGGGTTGGTGGGGACCTGCGGGTTTCGCGTTATGCCCCTTCTGAACAGTCACCCAGTCTCCCTGCTGCTCTGGAGTTGCCGGGGGACGGCTAAGAGGAGCCCAGGCATCCTGCGATAATTTGAGTCACATTCCTTAATGATCATTTGTGTGAGGTACATCTCCATGAAAACATCCTCATGGATTATTTTACCTCAACTTACTTCTGAACGTATCACTTTGAGAACATTTGTGCTCAGACTGCGGCTTATGTTTCCTGAAATCAGTTCAGCAACAGGTGTTTTTTTAAGTTTACTGTAAAATACTTGACTCACTCCTTTATGCAGGGCTCTTGCAATTCTGCCTCTTCTTCTGTTTTCTGCTGGGCGGAATTTTGTCTCATTTGCTTTGTGTGCCATTTTCCCTCTTTGCAGCACAGATATTTTAACAAGGGTGTCTCCCACTGGCTGATTTTGGATTTGAAAGAAGAATTTGGCCCTGCAGGAAGGGAATGTACAAACTGCACAGATGTTTAAGTACGGACTTTTAATTATCCTGCTGTTGGGAGTTTTTATGTGGTGACTCTTGAAGGCAAGTGTATAGGGATTTTTCTCTCGGAAACTCTTGTACAACACGTCAATGGACCAATCTTTTGCCATTTCTTTCGATTTACTGTTATTCTGAACCTTTTAGATACTACTGGCAACTTCCGCCAATGTGTTTTGGTGCCTGTGTTTTTATTGTCATCTTGTGCTCCTCTTTGCAAATTCTGTTCTTCAGTTTCTGCCTCATTGATTTCTGTGTCCTCATCTGATAACTGGTCATCTACTTCAAGTCCACTCTGAGAAGACATCCTTTGTTGTTTGTCTTCTCCTTCTTTATTTTCTGTGTCCTCATCTGATACCTTATTCTGAACCATGCTCAGAGGCAAGTCCTTTGTAAGACAGTCTTCAGAACATTCCCCTCCAACATCTCTCTCGTTTTGATTTTCCTCCATTACCTGAACTTCCTTCTGCTCTAATGATTTTTGGCGTTTATAGATCAAATCCCTCAATCCTTTCCGATTGTTGGTCCATACAACCCACAGCCAATGACGGTTTTTCTTATCATCATGACCAAAAAGGATTATAGCGAGTTCTGACCAAATATATGAAGAATGTCCTGTATCTCTTTTGGTAATGCGAACACTCTTCATTCCTCGGACCAATGCTTCCATTCCACCAGCCATTGCCCATAATAAGTCCTTCCTCTGGGCCCCGTTTCCTTTTTTAACTCTTCCCATTATTTTCAAATTGCCGCTAACCTAGGAAAAGGAGGACAGGCAAAGCGAAATACTTTTTCTCAATATAAAAAGAGTTTGAAGTAAACTTTTTAGAAGTACATATAAGAAAAAACTGTGGCCAAATATGTAACACTAAGTTGGGTTTTTGTTTTGGTTTGCAAAACTAGTCATTTGTCATATTAATATGTGTAATATTACATCACAGGAACAAATAACATGTGTTTGTAGTTTTAATTCAGTAACATTTCAGTTGATCAAATACTAACAAGATGAGCTCAAACGTAATTGTCTAAACAGGTATATATAAGCATAGCTTAAATGACTGTTAGTAACTTCAATGAAAAGACAATACAATTAAAATAATACTTACATATAACCTTAGAACAGGACGTGGAGGTATGTTTTCCAAGAAGTCCCAGCGCATTAAGTACTGAAAGTGTTATATTTAGGCCAAATGCAATACATACAATTTCAAAAATGTCTATCCTCATAGTTTGCTGTACGCACTGAAAAACGGCATGATCCATGCATGCTTCATTGAAGGCCAGTGATTGGCTGGAGGCTTGATTGCTCTGCATCCTTCATTTGATTTGTTTAAACTCTTCACCCTTTTGCCATGGACCAATCTTTTTTTCTTTTTAAGTGTGGCAGCTGATCTTTAGAGGGGAAATAAAAAGTAAAGTGTATTATCGTGTACATCACCTGCACCTGAAGATGTTTTCACAATTTCGCTTCGTTTCTAGTCCTAAATCCTAGTCCTAATTTCTTGCACTAAGAAGTACTTGCACTAATGTCCAATTTATGTTTCTTGTTGATTGTGTTTTTTATATATATTTATTACTTACTTTTATACCCTTGTTTAGCTAGAACTTTCTTAATTTGTTTATATATATTGTTTTTGTTCAGGCTGTGGGACTGTAAGAAACGGTGTTTCAATGTTTCTGTATGTATAACACATGTGGAACATTTGACACTAAAGTTGACTTTAACTTCAACTTTGGCTAAATCTGTAATAAACATTTAGTTTTGTTCACAAACATATTTATACAAATGTATAGGTGGAGTATAACAAACAGGAGACTATACCGATTGTAAGTCGCTTTGGATGAAAGCGTCAGCTAAATGTAATGTAATATTAATGTGTGTAGTGAGTTTGGTAGTAATAAACTGTATAATAGTACAATTATTGAAGATGATGCCATGTTTATTGAAGATTTTACACTATAAATATTCACCAAAATTATTCCAAAACATATTATTCCAAACTCTCTGCTGTAGTATGACCACCAGGAGACTATTGATGTGTGTAGTGAGTTTGGTTGAAATATACTGTATAATAGTAACGTTATTGAAGATTATACCATATTTATTGAAGATTTTACACTATAAATATTCACCAAAATTATTCCAAACCATATTCTTCCAAACTCTCTGCTGTAGTCTGACCAACAGGAGACTATTGATGTGTGTAGTCAGTTCGGTAGTAATATACCGTATAATAGTAACGTTATTGAACATTATTGTATTCTCTTTTTTCGGAGTTGCACTTTGCAGACGGTCCCTGAGCACTCATTTTTGATCAAAATGTGATTGTAGTTCGTTGTCAACCTTACCACGGTACTTAGGAGACGTCATTTGTGTCTGAACAACGTTTTGTTCATGAGTTATTGATCCGTGAAATCTGAATCTGCCAATATCGTTCCAACTTTACTCAACTTACAGGTTCAGCGAGCTGCACAAGACTGACGGGCTGTCAGGAGAGGGAGAGGAAAAGAGAGCACCCCGTTTATTGTTCCCAGTTTATTATCCAGAATTACTGTAAACCTTTTGAATAAAGTAGTAAATCTACTATTAGTAGTTTGCAGTACTCCATCGTACCTCTAGGGGTCCGCCTACCCCCATTTGAGAACCACTGGTCTAATGGATAGTGAGGTGGGCTGAAAATCGGAAGGTTGTGAGTTCAAATCCCGCCTGGAACACCACCACTAGTGTGCCCTTGTGTAAGGCGATTAGCCCTTAGTTACTCCAGGGAGAATGTAATCGGTAATTGTAAGTCGCTTTGGATAAAAGCGTCAGCTAAATGAAAATGTAATGAAGGGTCTTTCCCTGGCTTTAGGATGGGCACTATTATCGCTTGTTTCAACACTGAAGGAAGTTGACCATAATTCCACACCCTGTTAAACAATCTTAACACAATGACTAGAGAGTTATTTGTCATGTGTTCCTACATTTTATAACAAACACCATCTTTCCCAGGAGTGGTTTGGCGAGCACTAATAATTGCTCTTCTCAACTCAAACTCACTTCTACTCTATCCAATATTCTCGGGTTTTCCATTTGTGTATTCTTTCTGCACTGCCGGGCTTCCTCTGTAAGGTTATCTGAACTATGAACTTTCCTAAATGTTTGAGCTAGGAGTTCCACCTTTCCTAAATTTGTGACAGCCATTATGTCCCCTCTGCTCTAAACTGGCAACTCATAATTCTTTCGAATTCCCCCCATTCTCCTAATCATGCCCCAAACATCTGCAAGCTGTACTTCTCTTCCAATACTATTGCAATATTATATATAATATATATATACAAAAAGTGCGTTTTTGCATTCTTATTGTTCTCCAGCCTGGGCCCTTTTATACTGATTCAAAGCTTCCTGAGAATGGATTTGTTCGAATGCTTTATTTCTAATCGATTCAATCTGACTAGAACTGAGTTAAAATATATTTAGTCAATTCCTATATTAAGTATTTGTTGCTTCTTATTCTAAAAGTGTTTTCTTTTCATATACATTTTATTATAGCGGTTTTGACTGTAAATATGTTGCATTAAATACAAATGACAGCCCTATAATTGTTTCAAACAGTGAAATAAATCAAACAAGGAAAAATAGTCCTTATAATAAAAAAAGTGCTAGGTTGTGAATTCAAATTTATAATCTTAAAAAGTATAAAAGTAAAACAAGTCAGGTGCAATTACGAATTCAGCCATAAGAGGTCATATCATTACCACTTAAAATCTAAAGCCCTCTTCCTTCACACATAGGATATATGATAGAAATGAGGAGGACTTCAAAAAAGCTCTAGAAAGTCCACCATTCATGTCCATTCATTTAAAATGTAAAAGGAATGTGTTCTAGTTCTCTGTCCCGGTCATATTTAACAGTTGATGAATGAAAAATGACAGCCAGCCCATAATACCATTTTGTATTTTCTCTATCCGTTGAGCTACTATAACTTTAAAAGTTTAGACAAGAGCGAGAACAGGCCAGTCATCTTTTTTGTGTCACTTTTAATATTTTCGATTAATATTTATGTCATTATTATTACTCAGTCCCACAGATTGTACATCAATGTCAGCAGACATATTAATCGGTGCCTCCAAGCAGACGGCCATTTACGACCTTGGAAGGTAAAACAAGTCTGATTAAGTAAAGCCATAAATGAAGGTACTGTTGTTGGCTGCAATGCTAGCAGGCAGCACACTGAGCCGACTGTCGCCTGCAGCAGCAAACTGAGAGACTCATTCCATATTTTCACTTTGCAAACTAAACAGACTAAAGAACACATCATTTCTCAAACAGATCAACCCCCTCCATTAGCTGTGGGCCATAATACACAGCAACCTGTGAGTTACAACAATAGGAAATGAGGTGCGCAGTTACCATTATTATTTAGTTTCTTACGGCCTAATGTTATGCACCATTATACTGTATAATGGTTTATCGCAGTCCTTGCTGAAATTAACACCACCCTCTCTCTGGCCTTAGCAAGACTTGACTTTGACTTTGACTTGATTTTCACTTTTGAACATAAATGGTCTCAGCACTAACAGACTTGTAGTGTTTTAATATAAGATGTGATGTAATAAGGGATTACACTTTCCACCTCAAACTATTTCACAGCACATGGCACATGCCACTAAAGCTCTATCACATGATGGCAGCTTAAAATGGCAGAAGGGGCAGCTATTTAACAAAACAGGAGGTTCAATTAGTTATGGTATCACTGCCTGGTACGGTAACTTGACAGTGCAGTCAAAGTCACAGATCGCTCGCCTGGTACAGACGGCTATGAAAATTATGGGGGTTAAAAAACACCCATCTCTCCAAAACATATATGAGCAGTCCATTATCAGACAGGCAAACAAAATAGTGTCTGATCAACACAATCTCACTCCCTAAGCATCCAATAGCGACGTTTGGTCAGTGTCCGTGGCGTCCAATTGTGACGCTCCTAGGCTCCTTCAGCGTCATAAAGGGACGCAAATAGCTTTCAACTGATTGCAATGTATTCCCATCTGCGTCGGGATTTGACGCTCATGGAAGCACGGCATTCGTTTATGCCGGCTGCCCTTAAAGGCAATGTGAGCGTCCATTCCCATTGGATAACGGAGAATTGTACACCCGGAAGTACTGTAAGTATTCCTCTTACTGTCGATTGATTTTACAGTGATATCTGCACTGCTCATCGACTAAAAAACACCAGATTATCCTTGTTAATTACACAACATTGATTGGTTTAAATTGTGTGCAATGCTTTTGTATTTTTCCCCTTCGATTCGGAGAAACAAATATTTTTTCTGAGTAAAGGATGGCACTACCCAGAATCCCCAGCTATCGTTTGGATTACACCATGTGCTCTGTATGACAAACCCCATTTTTTTCACCATTCATTCCATGGCTGGCGTCTATGTCACATGATCTTCAAATTTCTCCCTGCAGAAAAAGAAAACATGGCCGAAATTCGTTTTATTCTCGGTAGAAAATGCCTATTTTAAAGTTAGTTTGGCCATTAAAATGCGTTTTGATGTAATTTGATGCGAGAAATATGAGTTGTTATTTCAGATTATGTGTGCAGTGGATGTACATGATCTTTAGTTTGCCAGTTATTACGAAGATTACTTCAGGAAATCGCGACGTTTTCATTGTTACCAAGGTGGTTGCTAGGGACGCTGCTATCGATATTATTTCTGTTATGTTGTGTAACTGTTTAATGGTGTTATCTTTATTGCTACCCCCTTCCCGTTCAAATCCAGTTTTGGACAGTCTGTGGTTCCATCCCATTTCAAGTGCAATGTATAGTGTTGGTCCACAGCCTAAACATATTAGTTTAACAAAATCCGCATCTAAAGATAGCCTACGTTATTTCCCCCCTGTGCAATTCCAGTCTCACATCTCACAGCACATCGTCATTAACAAATACCGGAAACAGACCGAAAACATTTAAAAAAAATAATAATAATACTTTATTCCGAGTGTGCTTGCTTTTCTCTTTGAAAGTCATCACATAACGGCATTGTAATACACGGTTCGGCTGCATTACATATTACATATCTGCCGTAGTTCTGTATTTATAGAGCCCTGATGAGAAGACAAACATGAGGAACTGAAAACGTGACGTTGATCATAAATATATCAGCCATTAAACAACATCTTACATTTCTTTTCACACAATACGTCTCCTTGCAGTATCAATACTAATTCGGTTCACTTTTATATTTGATCCAATTGGTAGATAGGCTGTATTTACACCATAAAGGTGCACAGCTGATATAAAGGGACACCTGGTGGTTAAAGCATGTTATTGAATTTAATTATTTTTATTATTATTTATTATTAGATATTAATACGATCCCTAAAGTACATTCATTACTCGTTATTCTCTACTAATAGTTAATTAAAGACTGTATGTAATGACTATTTTGCACATCCCTTTCAAGATTTCAAGATTTTCTAAGGTTTATTGACATATCATATAGGCCTACACAACTGTGGTGTAGTTCTGCAATGAATGAAAAACTTGGGTTGCAGGTTCCTCAATAGTGCATTACAAGACATCTATCAATATTTGTGCATACCTCCAGCAATGTTAACTATGTTGAAGCACTTATTTTAACTGATATTATACATAATGTATTATACTCTTATAAGATGTATGTAGATATTTCATCTCCGGCCTTGTCAGGTATTGAACAATAAATAAATAAAGAACACAGAATTGTTGAATATAAAACACAGAATTTGTGTGATTATACTAAATGATTTTCAAAGTTACACATGCTGATGTAACGCAAATGTTCCAATTTGGGATCAATAAAGTATATCTTATCTTAAGCTGATCGATGGCTACTGCCATATTTGCAAAATGTGCCTCTGAACCTTGACAAGTGCATGTTTCAGGCTTATCAATTAATGTAATGTAATGTTATCACAGGGGTCACAAATATAAGACCAGCTGTTAAATAAAGCTCTTCTGACCTTAGCTGGCATGTGGGTATATATATTAATACTGCCCATAATGGGCACAAGCAATTTTCACCCATTTATTAATTATATATTTTAAAGTGTTTCCTTTCCCCTAAACCTCCAGGGATGTACACAGTTTAATACTGGCAACCCTTATTATGGGAAATACGAAAACGTCTTTTAAAACTACAACTCCCAGTAGAGACGTGCCATAGAGAACATGTTGCGAAACAGAATAGCCAGCATGTGTAGTTCTGGAGACGGGGTGGGGGAGGGGGGGACGCGGTGGACCCGTTCAAATCCAGTTTTGGACAGTCTGTGGTTCCATCCCATTTCAAGTGCTGTTCGAGAATCGGCTTACCCCTCGGAGCACACTCTCCAATCACAGAGCTTGAGGACTATCACGGGGTTTGTCAAACAGAGCACATGGTGTAGTCCAAACGATAGCTGGGGATTCTGGGTAGTGTAGTGTCTTCTGCCATCCTTTACTCCTGGGAATGGACGCTCACATTACCTTTAAGGGCAGCCGACATAAACGAATGCCGTGCTTCCATGAGCGTCAAATCCTGACGCAGATGGGAATACATTGCAATCAGTTGAAAGCTATTTGCGTCCCTTTATGACGCTGAAGGAGCCTAGGAGCGTCACAATTGGACCCACGGACACTGACCAAACGTCGCTATTGGACGCTTAGGGAGTGAGAGTGTGTTGGTCTGATCCCACCCACATACTCCACCCAGAATTCCAGGGTTCACAAGAGCAGGCTGAACCGCTATAAGCACTCATTCCTACCAATGTACGTTAAGCTTCTTAACATTCACAGGAAATGAAATGTAGTCAAAAGTCAAATGTAATGAAATGTACTTTTTAAATGTTGGCCATAAGGGTTGTGCAATAGGTCGCCATTGTCAGTATGTGCGTCTGTGTGTATTGTGTTTGTTCAAACGGTGTATGATTGATGATATGTGTATGTCTCTTAAATGTCCACTATGTTTGTATATTATGTACATGTATGCGGAACTGCTGGACGGAGCCCAGAACACATTTCCTTACGGGGACAATAAAGTATATCGTATCGTATCGTATCGTAATTCCCTAACATTTTCTGTACGGTTAAATCACAGAGGAGGCCCATGTTTACTAAACCAGAAATACTCCATGAAGAACGGATAGGAGATGACACCAATTCACCACACTTTGTGTAAGACAATGCCCTGACACAAAAACGTTATTAACAGTGTATGATGCAGCTTTGAAGTACTTCATAATACTTTCTAATGTTTTCTGAATGGAAGTATTTAAGCTGCATTCATCAACTTTAATGGCCGAATGAGCTACAGACCATCACATTGACATTTCATTGATATTTTTATCACTAACTTGTTAGCAAACAGTTTCATGAGACATTCATCAGACTAAGAGCATCGTTAGCATCACTCTGTGCTTTATGGGAGTCTCCCTCAGTTTTGAATATCTCCACTAAAATATATGTTCCTTTATATGCATGATGCTATCTGTGAGACAATTAGTATGGAGTGGCGCAAAACTGACCCTAAAATGCCGCATATAAAGTAGGGCAGTGATAACATAATTGTGTAGGTCTTAAGCTTTTGTTAGCTATACAGGCATCTAACCAAAAGCACACACAAAAAAAGATTGACTTTGAGACCAGGGAACAGATGTGGTAAAATGCTGACTCATTTCCTGGTTTTAAGACTTATTCCTGCACCACTATTACTCCTCAACGAAGGCTTTCGTGGTAGAGGTCCCAACAATGGACTGCTTTAACTTTGTCCTCCATCTTTTACATCAATTTAAAATCCTTATTACAATGAAAAAACTGAAACGCTGACTTTAATTAAATGTATTAGGTCAATGCATTTCACATAACTCTATTAGGTTAGTTGAAAGCAATATTATTAAGTTGAATATTGAATTTTAAATATTTTATCTGTTGACATTATGCATCAAATTAAATCAACGTTTCTGTATTTTTCAGTTTTTTTGAATGCAGAGCAGCCGTTTTGAGTAATGGTTAACCTATCACATCTAAGGCAGCTTTCCTGTCAGCTTCAGAGCAGCACAGAGGCCCCTTGGGGGAATGACTGCATTCAATTGTGTTACATTTCATTTCCTGGTATTAATAAACTCTGTGAAAGTCACTATAGAGTAATGAAACAATGGGATATAAGTATGGGGTGACGCCTGCAGCACATAACCGTTTAAGTGCAAAGGTATTCCTCATGAATCACAATGATTGATGGATTTATAAAAACTGAATATAAAGAAGATGGCTGCCAGACAAACCTTTTTCCACACGGGTACATACATACACACTCTTCCAAGGGTATCCAAGTCTGGATTCCTCATATTGTACTGCCAATAAAATGTGTCATGTGGCTGTTGATATCAATGAGGAATAGTCCTAACTGCTGTGGAGCTGTGAGGGAGATCTCCGATCTGATCGGTGATTTCCTGTCAAGATTTAAGAATTGGTCTGAAAATTCCCCAAAGGCCTCCCTGAAAGCATGTTAGCACTCCAAATCTCACTCACAGACTAAGACCCCATTTACACGCAAACGCATATGAAACACATACGAACCGAATACGATATCAAAAAAGTCTTCCGTTCATACGAGACCACTCGAAAGCGCTGGAGACGCTGTAGTACATATGCCGGGCCTGTAAGTGGCGATGTACTTCCGCACGAGACCGCTCGAAAGTGCTGGAGACGCTGTAGTACATATGCCGGGCCTGTAAGTGGCGCTGTACTTCCGCCACAAAATACACCAAAAGCAGCGAAGAAGACCCCCGAGCATGATTTAGCAACATGTAGTTCATGTAATTCTCCATGTCCACTTGTTGCTGATGGTTGTGGTAGAGGAGCTGTAGATTTTCTGTAGCATGGTCAGTCGCAGAAGCAGTAGCTACTGTCCATGCTACAGTAGTGAGCAGCAGAGATGGGGATATGGCTTCATCGTTATCAGGAAAATGATCGTATAGGGCGTACATACTGAGAGCCCATTTACACGCAAACGCAAACGAAACGCAAATGAACCGAATACGATATCAAAAAAGTCTTCCGTTCACACACATATGCCGGGCCTGTAAGTGGCGCTGTACTCCCACACGAGATCGCGCGTTTCCGTTACGGCCTCGTGTGAACGAACGGGCTATACGATAGAGAAAAGTAGATACAACCGTTTGCGTTCTCGTGTAAACAGCACCTGAGCCGTTTGGCACCCCAGAGCGTTCCGTTTGCAGATTTATCCACCTTGGGACCCGTTATCGTTTTTGCGGGGTCCGTTTCCGCGTTTCCGTTACGGCCTCGTGTGAACGAACGGGCTATACGAAAGAGAAAAGTAGCGGATACAACCGTTTGCGTTCTCGTGTAAACAGCACCTAAGCCAGGGGTGTCCAAACTATGGCACAGGGGCCAACTGCAGCCTGGGGTCCATTTTTAATTGGCCTGCATCACATTTTTAAAGTATAATGGAATATGGCCCACACATGAAACTAGTGCTTGTCTTATATTGTACTTCTTAAATATATATGTAACAATATATTACACAGTATTCATGTGTTAATAAGCCCACATTTCAAATAAATTGATTAAATACAAGTATTTACAAAAATATTGTATTCTTTGGAATGTTGAATATTGACCTCATGAAAGAAAAACCAAGAAGTGAGGATACCCGGCCCGGAGGAAGCCCGGGGTCCCCTTCTGGAGCCAGGCTCAGAAGGAGGACTCGTCGGCGAGCGTCTGGTGGCCGGGCTTGCCACGGAGCCTGGCCGGTCACAGCCCGAAAAGGCAACGTGGGCAACACCTCCGCTTCTCCGCCCACCACCTACGGGAAACAGCGATGGGGTCGGGTGCGCTGCCAGAAGGGTGGCAGTGAAAGCAGAGGGTCTCGACGGACCAGACCCGGGCGACAGAAGCTGGCTTTGGGGACGTGGAACGTCACCTCTCTGGGGGGGAAGGAGTCGGAACTTGTGCGGGAGGTGGAGCGTTACCAGTTGGATCTGGTTGGGCTCACCTCTACGCACAGCGTCGGCTCTGGAACCTTACTTCTGGATAGGGGTTGGACTCTATTCTTCTCCGGAGTTGCTCAAGGTGTGAGGCGCCGGGCTGGTGTGGGGATACTCACAAGTCCCCGGTCGGGTGCTTCGTTGTTGGAGTTTACCCCAGTGGACGAGAGGGTCGCCTCCCTACGCCTGCGGGTTATGGGGGGGAAAACTCTGACTGTTGTGTGTGCTTATGCACCAAACAGCAGTTCAGAGTATACAGCCTTCTTGGAGACCCTGGAAAGAGTCCTGTATGGGGCGCCTGAAGGGGACTCTTTAATCTTGCTGGGGGACTTCAACGCACATGTGGGCAATGATGGAGACACTTGGAGGGGCATGATTGGGAGGAACCCAATGATCTGAACCGGAGTGGTGGTTTGTTACTGGAATTCTGTGCTAGTCATGGATTGGCCATAACAAACACCATGTTCGAACATAACGATGCTCATAAGTGTACGTGGTACCAGTGCACCTTAGGCAGAAGGTCCATGATCGATTTCGTTATCGTATCATCGGAACTGAGGCCGTATGTTTTGGACACTCGGGTAAAGAGAGGGGCGGAGTTGTCAACTGATCACCATCTGGTGGTGAGTTGGGTCGAGTGGCGGGGGAAGCCTCTGGATAGACCTGGTAAGCCCAAACGTGTAGTTCGGGTGAACTGGGAACGTCTGGCCCAAGTTCAGGAGGCCTTCAACTCACACCTCCGGCGGAGCTTTTCGGGCATTCCTGTGGAGGTTGGGGACATTGAACCAGAGTGGTCGGTGTTTAAAGCCTCTATTGCTGAAGCCGCGGTGGGGAGCTGCGGTCTCAAGGTCTTAGGTGCCTCAAGGGGCGGTAACCCTCGAACTTCCTGGTGGACACCGGTGGTCAGGGAAGCCGTCCGACTGAAGAAGAAGAAGGCCTTCAGGGATTTGTTATCCCGGGGGACTCCTGAGGCAGCTGCAAGTTACCGACAGGCCCGAGACACTTTGAGGAACTCCTGAACATGAAAACTTCGCCCTCTATGTTAGAGGCAGAGCTGGAGTATGACGGGGGATCAACACCAATCTCCAGGGGGGAGGTCACTGAGGTCGTCAAACAACTCCACAGTGGCTAAGCCCCGGGGGTGGATGAGATCCGCCCGGAAATGCTGAAGGCTCTGGGTGTTGAGGGACTGTCATGGTTGACACGTCTCATCAACGTTGCGTGGAAGTCGGACATGGTACAGAAGGAGTGGCAGACCGGATTGGTGGTTCTCCTTTTCAAAAAGGGGGATCAGAGGGTGTGTGCCAATTACAGAGGCATCACACTACTCAGCCTCCCCGGGAAAGTTTACTCCAAGGTACTCGAAAGGAGGGTCAGGCCGATTGTCGAACCTCAGATTGAGGAGGAACAATGCGGATTCCTTCCTGGTCGTGGAACGACGGATCAGCTTTTTACTCTCGCAAGGATCCTGGAGGGGGCCTGGGAGTACGCTTATCCGGTCTACATGTGTTTTGTAGACTTGGAGAAGGCGTATGACCGTGTTCCCAGGGAGTTACTGTGGGAGGTGCTGCGGGAGTATGGGGTGAGGGGGTCTCTACTCAGGGCCATCCAATCTCTGTACTCCCAAAGCGAGAGCTGTGTCCGGGTCCTCGGCAGTAAGTCGGACCCATTTCCGGTGAGGGTTGGCCTCCGCCAGGGCTGCGCTTTGTCACCAATCCTGTTTGTAATATACATGGATCGGATTTCGAGGCGTAGTCGTGGGGGAGGGGGTCTGCAGTTCGGTGGACTAAGGATTGCACCACTGCTTTTTGCAGATGATGTGGTTCTAATGGCTTCATCGGTCTGCGACCTTCTGCACTCACTGGATCGGTTCGCAACCGAGTGTGAAGCGGCTGGGATGAGGATCAGCACCTCCAAATCTGAGGCCATGGTTCTCAGCAGGAAACCGATGGACTGTCCACTCCAAGTAGGGAATGAGTCCTTACCCCAAGTGAAGGAGTTCAAGTATCTCTGGGTCTTGTTCTCGAGTGAGGGAACAATGGAGCGTGAGATGGGCCGGAGAATCGGAGCAGCGGGAGCGGTACTGCAGTCGCTTTACCGCACCGTTGTGACGAAAAGGGAGCTAAGCCAGAAGGCAAAGCTCTCCGTCTACCGGGCCATTTTCGTTCATACCCTCACCTATGGTCATGAAGGATGGGTCATGACCGAAAGAACGAGATTGCGGATACAAGCGGCCGAGATGGGTTTTCTCCGCAGGGTGGCTGGTGTCTCCCTTAGAGATAAGGTGAGAAGTTCGGTCATCAGGGAGGGACTCGGAGTTGAACCGCTCCTCCTTCGCATCGAAAGGAGCCAGTTGAGGTGGTTCGGGCACCTAGTTAGGATGCCACCTGGGCGCCTCCCTAGGGAGGTGTTCCACGCACTTCCAGCTGGGAAGAGACCAAGGGGTAGACCTAGGACCAGGTGGAGGGATTATATCTCTACGCTGGCCTGGGAGTGCCTTGGGATCCCCCAGTCAGAGCTGGTTGATGTGGCCAGGGAAAGGAACGTTTGGGGCTCTCTGCTTGAACTGCTACCCCCGCGACCCGACCACGGATAAGCGGGAGAAGATGGATGGATGGAATGTTGAATATCTTCCTTTTGAAAAGTGAACGTTTCAGGCATCTAAACAAAAACATGTTCAAAAACGTAGAGAAAAGGGAACCCGGATGTTGTACGTTTCCAACTTATTGCTGCACCACTATACTGTTTGAAGAGGACAGCTATGCTGGGAAATGTCTTTAAAGAATCCAATGAGATTGTATTACACAGCCTGGTTACAGAAAGAAGAGACATCACATTCTATCCCAGAATAACTGCTGCATTGTATTGGACATTTCTGAGTGGTGTAAGAGACATGATTTAGGGGCAAGACTATGTCCCATTATTTACAGGTATACTAACATATTGTCTCTATAGGCCCACACTACGCTTGAGAAGAGGTGGGAAGTAACTAAGTACTGTACGTAAGATTTTGAGTGCAGCACTTTTAGTTGTAATAAGTATTTTGACAATAACATATTGGTACTTTTACTCAAGTAAAGCATCTGAATACTTCTTCCACCCCTGCGCTTAGTGGAAAGCCCATTGCTGCTCACTTTGTAGGAAGTGTATCTGGGTCACAGAAGGAACATGAATAAAAATGGAGTCTCTCATCTAGCACAATTTATTCCACCATTTGTTTACAGTAGCTTTGTAAATGCAGTTTGTTTGTATGTTCATTTGTAGAAGTCTTCATACATCAGCTCTTGGCATTCTGAAGAGTGGGTAACACCTCACATGATTGGAATATTAAACAAATATTGTTAAATAACAAATGAATAAATAAGCCCAGTCCAGTGGATCCACAGCGGGACTACAATATCCTCTTGGGGGTCTGAGAGGCGTCTCCAGGCGCTGTCAGCCAGACCGACTCTAGCAGAAACACAACGTGGGGAACCGACAGTAGCAGAGACCAAAAGGCGCCTTTAGAATGACACACACACACACACACACACACACACACACACACACACACACACACACACACACACACACACACACACACACACACACACACACACACACACACACACACACACACACACACACACACACACACACACACACACACACACACACACACACACACACACACACAGTGTACATACACATACCATGTGAAGCCTGACACTGGAGCGTCCCAAACACACATAACACAGTAGGAACTTTATCTACACTGCTGGCCCCTTTCCTCCCCCCCGATCTGAAGTGCTCAGATTGCTCCTCTTCACCCCCAGTCCATCTTTAGACCCCCCCTCATCCAGATTTCTGACATCCCAGTTTGTTTGGGTCTTATCCCTCATCCTCCAAAAACTGAAACATTGACTTTAATTACATGTATTATGTCAACAGATTTCACATAACTGTATTAGGTTAGTTGAAAGCAATAATATGAAGTTGAACCCAATATATTTAATTCAAGCTGGATATTATTATTGCTTTAGCTAACCTAAAAGGGTGGCTGTGGCTAAGTGGATAGAGTGCTGGACTTCGAATCAGGGGGTAGCAAGTTCGAGTCCCATTGCAGTCAGCATGTCGCACCCCAAATTGCTCCCGTGGGGATTGTCCACAGTACTGAATGTAAGTTGCTAAGCGTCTAACAAGGGACATGTAATGTAATACAGTTTTTTGAAGCCTGTTAACATAAAACATTTAATTAAAGTCAATATGCAGTTGTGCACAGACCAGACCTAAGAAGCATTTTTGAGACTTTTTGATTTAATATGACTCGAATTGGCGAGGAGGGGGCAGAGGAACTATAAGCATGGGTAGTCTGTTTTGAAATGAGGCCCACCAAGTCATGTAAAAGTTTGATCTCAAAGGAAGCAGCACAACAATCCTCCATTTCTTCTTCCTCGTCCTCCCCCCCGATCTGCTTCCTCTCCTCCCCAGTTAAGGCCATGGGGGGCTTGACACTAGTGACTGACAGGCCTGCATCCATCCAGATACAAGATGGAAGGCTGGCCGCTGGAGGCCTGCGAGGACCTGAGCATGTCAGGGAGGGGGCTGGAGGGGGGAAGAGTGAAAGGAGGACGGGGGGAGCATTCTCTTCAGCCGACGACAGGAAGGGCCCTTTCATGTACGATGGTTCACGTTTGTTGGGTTCATTGACAAGGAGTAAGTATCTTGGTTAAGGTGATGGATTCTGTCAGGGTAAGGAAGTGAAGATTGGTTCATCAGATTTGGTTGTGTCTCTGTCCAGATATCCATGGCACAACCACGAGATGTCCTGGAGACAGAGACAGAGACACACAGATATTTAGAAAATGAAATGTTACTGTAGTTGAAGTTATAGAGTATATGGTTTATATTATATATATATATATATATATATATATATTATCTACAAGCAACCTATTAATACATATTACACAGCCTAGTTGAATACTCAATTCTGAGTGGTCAATTTGGACATTTTAGAGGTTGATAATACTCGATAACCCACCGCTGTTAAAGGGAATTGCAGAAGAAGACTGACAGGAAGTAAACACTAAAGGGAACAGCAGAAGAAGACAGACAGGAAGTAAACACTAAAGGGAACAGCAGAAGAAGACATACAGGAAGTAAACACTAAAGGGAACAGCAGAAGAAGACAGACAGGAAGTAAACACTAGCAGGAACAGTAGAAGAAGACATACAGGAAGTAAACACTAAAGGGAACAGCAGAGGAAGACAGACAGGAAGTAAACACTAAAGGGAACAGCAGAGGAAGACAGACAGGAAGTACACACTAAAGGGAGCAGCAGAGGAAGACAGACAGGAAGTAAACACTAAAGGGAACAGCAGAGGAAGACAGACAGGAAGTAAACACTACATGGAACAGCAGAGGAAGACAGACAGGAAGTAAACACTAAAGGGAACAGCAGAGGAAGACAGACAGGAAGTAAACACTAAAGGGAACAGCAGAGGAAGACAGACAGGAAGTAAACACTAAAGGGAGCAGCAGAGGAAGACAGACAGGAAGTAAACACTAAAGGGAACAGCATAGGAAGACAGACAGGAAGTAAACACTAAAGGGAACAGCAGAGGAAGACAGACAGGAAGTAAACACTAAAGGGAACAGCATAGGAAGACAGACAGGAAGTAAACACTAAAGGGAGCAGCAGAGGAAGACAGACAGGAAGTAAACACTAAAGGGAACAGCATAGGAAGACAGACAGGAAGTAAACACTAAAGGGAACAGCATAGGAAGACAGACAGGAAGTAAACACTAAAGGGAACAGCATAGGAAGACAGACAGGAAGTAAACACTAAAGGGAACAGTATAGGAAGACAGACAGGAAGTAACCACTAAAGGGAACAGCAGAATAAGACATACAGGAAGTAAACACTATAGGGAACACGGTATGGGATCTGGCAGTGTTTAAAGACTGCTTCATGGAAAATAAAGTCTTGGACAGTCACACAGAACAATTATTTTGTAATTTATTTAATGACACATATAAATGGAATACAATAAATCAGGAACTACGTTTTATGTCTGAAGCTTTTAGGTGTCATAAAAACAGCCATTGCTAACATCTATCAATGGAAGAAGACAGTAGCTATATGGGCCACACTGGAATTTGAATACAAAGCCAAAAGACAAATAGATAAGATAGATATATACTTTAATAATCCCAATTTAGGAAATTATTTTTGTTAGAGGAGTAATATGAATTGTGTGTGTGTGTGTGTGTGTGTGTGTGTGTGTGTGTGTGTGTGTGTGTGTGTGTGTGTGTGTGTTCGTGTGTGTCTCACCTTGAACAGTATTTATAATGGGCCTGCAGGTCAGTCAGAGGGATGTTCAGGGCAGGACCGATTGATCTCAAACCACGAGTCTATACAGCTGCACACAAACACAAACACCCACACACAGGCACATGTCAAACAACATGTGTTAATATGTGAAGATTATCCTGCTAAACAAAAAGTGAACAAATCCTTAACATGTGTTTTCCACAGATCTTATTTTCTGCAATATTTAAAAATTCCAATGGAGAAATTACATTTATTTTAGTGGACGGATTCCTTGTATTGCTAACCTCCGGCTCGGCCTACGAAAATACGTCATCACTGCACCATTCTACTGTCAAACCGTATGATATTAATAACCTCTATATCAAACTGGCCATCTTTTAGGAACGTCTTTATTGGAGTGGATTTAATTAGAATAAGTGCAAAATTATATATTGGGCAGCAATTCAAATTTGTGTGTGTGTGTGTGTGTGTGTGTGTGTGTGTCACCTTTTGTGGTAGATGCAGAGGCAAGGCAGTCTGGCTATGGTGTCCCCTTGCTGCAGTTCCTCTAGACAGATCACACACTCCCCGGCATCCCTGGCCAACACATCGTCTAAAGACACACACACACACACACACACACACACACACACACACACACACACACACACACACACACACACACACACACACACACACACACACACACACACACACACACACACACACACACACACACACACACACACACACACACACACACACACACACACACACACACACACACACACACACACACACACACACACACACACACACAGAGCAGAACATGTATCAGTATGCACCAAAGACAGTGATGTTAACAGAGCAGTAGGGTTGGTGCATTACACAGCAGTGATTACGTTCTGCTTGTACCAATGAGAATGCACATGGAGGAGATTCAGGATCAATGAGGTCCCTTGTATCTGTTTTCACTTTAGGAAAACAGCATCCATCATATGGGAATTCACTACTGGATATGTTTCTGTCGCCGCATCAGATTAGATTCAACTTCATTGTCATTGCACATGAAATGCAGTTAGCATCCAACCAGGAAGTCAAAGAGTTAATAATGAGGTCAAAGTATGTGCACATGTTAGGTTACAGTACAGGCGGATAATCTACAGATTTCATTGTCAACATGTATATATTGTAATTGTATTTTCTATTTTCAGATGTTTATGTGTTTTCACATTACAGTATGTGCAATGCCTTGTTTTAGAATGCTGTGATGAAAAGAAATCACAAATTGGGATCAATAAAGTCAATCTTATCTTATTGCCGTTTTACTTTAAACACGGTTCGCAACATGCAAGCCGACCGCACCAACTCTGCTATACAATATAGCAGAGAGGAACTTCCTCACATCAGAAACCTTGTGGACAATAGCCCACCGACAGACAATGGAGATTCGCCATGGCTACCAGGCTGTTGCTGTCCTACCTGAGAGACGCAGGAGGAAGACCAAGCGGGGGTCCCGCGCCGGGCTGCTGGTCTGAGAAAACGAGGAAACCGACCCCCTCTTCCGAGTATTCTACTGGCTAATGTTCAATCGATTGAAAATAAGCTAGATGAACTCAAAAGTCGGATTGCTTTTCAACGGAACATTAAGAACTGTAACGTGTTCATTCTCACTGAGACTTGGGTAAACCCCGCTATCCCGGACTCCGCCATTGTTCCTGACGGATTCACTATTTTCCGCCAGGAGTCTGGACAGTTAACTCGTAGAAAAATAAAGGAGGCGGTGTGTGTATCATGATTAACAAGAACTGGTGCACAGATGTGAGGGTTATTTCTTCGGAGTGTTCCCCTCATTTAGAGCACCTCATGCCGGGCTTTTCACCTGCCGAGAGAATTTACATCTGTTAACAGCAGTGTATATTCCGCCGCTCGGCGACAACAACACGGCACTCAATCAACTGTTTGGGATTATCGACAAGACAGAGACTTCACGGCCAGAGGCGGCGTTCATTGTGGCCGGGGATTTTAACACCGCTAACATGGAGAAGGTCCTGCCGAAGTACTACCAACACATCAGCTGCCCGACGCGCGGGGAAACATACTGGACCATGTTTATTCCCCTTTTCGACATGGATATAAGGCTCTCCCTCGCCCTCCCTTCGGCAAATCAGACCACATCTCACTGCTGCTGCTGCTGCCTGGCAGAGCAGAAACTTACGGGACAGACCGGTAACAAAGACACTACAACGATGGAGTTAGGAGTCAGCAAGCTCTGCAAGATTGCTTTGCATCTACGGAGTGGAGTGTGTTTGAGGACAACAACATCAACACACACACACGGATACGGTCATCTGCTACATTGGGAAATGCATCGATGACGTGGTACCGAAGGTTTCTGTACGAACATTCAAACAGGGCAGATGTGTGTAAATCCTTTAAAAGGGTTAACCCACACAAGGCTCCTGGACCTGATGGCACAACCCAGTCTCACGTTATTTCGTGTTATAGTCACAACATTTAATCTATTGATTCGTGTTCACCAACACGATTTCCCCATTTTTTCCTGTCACACAGAACGATTTTAATTGCAATGTATTTCTATTGGTAGTATGTTTCGAGCCTGCAGCACGTCTTTTTGTCCGTTCGGGTCTTGGAAGACCGGAAGCTGTGGGGTTCATAAAAACATGTTCTTACTCAATATCAAGCCACGATTATTGTTTTTATTTTATATCGTATAATTTCTGAATTTCTTTGCCGTCCGTGAGGAAAAGAAATGGGGCTCAGAGCCTCAGAATACTGAAATCTGTATTTCTTTAAATATTTGTTTCCTTCTAAATAACAGACTGTTATTTACGCACCAATAACACACAATTATCCTTGTTGTTATTTATTTGTTTAATTCCATAATCTCTGACTTTTTTGGCGTCCGTCAGGAACTGAATTTCAAAATAAAAATAACCGGAAACAGACGTAGGCCAATAAGGGACATTTCGAGCATCATTGCGATACACAGCCACTGAACTGATTACCCAAGATCCTCAGCTATGGGTTAAGCTCGCTGATTGGATGTTTTAGCTGCAATGCATGTAGGGATATGGTGTTAATGTCAGGGTTGAGAGAGGCAAGCAGGACCCAAATGCAGATTAACAGAAAATACCTTTATTTCAAGGTTTAAAGTCAGAACTCTTCCCAGAGAACACAGTCCAACAACAACAAGGAACTAACAAAGACTAACAGAAAACACAGAACCTAAATGCACACATGACTAATCATACAAAACTAGGGCCAACAGGGTGGGTGGAGGCGGTCTGGAGGACGGGTTTGGGCTGACAGCCCAGGGGCACAGCGGACCCGGAAGGGGTCTCGGGCAGACGGCCCGGGGGCAAAGCAGAGTTCAACAAGGGGGACTCGGGCGGACGGCCCGGGGGCAAGGCAGAGTCCAAGGTAGGGGACACCGGCGGACAGGCAGAATCCAAGGAAGAGTCAGGGGGCCGGGCCCGAGGGCGAAGACCGCGGCTCTCATAGGGCCGGGCTCGAGTGCGAAGACCAGACAGCTCCGGAGGCCGGGCAGGACCCGGTGTCGGCAGAACAGGAACCGGAGCCGGTGGGACAGGCTTCGGCAGGAACCCCCACGGAAGAGGACCAGGAGTTGGCAGGACCCCCGGCGAGACAGGTGACGGCGGGACATCCAACGGAACAAGACATGGGATTGGCAGGACCCCCGGCAGAAGAGTCATCAGCGGGACCCCCAACGGGACAGGACACAGGGTTGGCAGGACCCCTGGCAGGAGAGTAGTCGGCGGGACCTCCAACGGCACAGGACATAGGGTTGGTAGGACCTCCGGCAGGAGAGTAGTCGGCGGGACCCCCAACGGGACAGGACATAGAGTTGGCAGGACCCCCAGCAGAACCTCCAACGGCACAGGACACAGGGTTGGCAGGACCTCCAGCGGAACCTTCAACGGCACGGACATAGGATTGGCAGGACCCCCGGCAGAGGACTAGTCGGCGGGGCCTCCAACGGCACAGGACATAGGGTAGGGACTTGAGAGGAGACTCGAGAGGGGAACCAAGGGGGAACTAGAGAGGGGAACCGAGGAGGGACTAAAGGAGGGACTAGACAAGGGACTTGAGAAGGGGACTCGAGAGGGGACTGGAGAGGGGACTGGAGAGGGGACTAGAGAATTGACTAGAGAATTGACTAGAGATGGGACTAGAGAAGGGACTAGAGGAGGGACTCAGGAAGGGACCAGAGGAGGGGACTAGAGAAGTGACTAGAGGAGGGACTAGAGATGGAACTCGAGAGGTGACTTGAGAGTGGACTCGAGAGGTGACTTGAGTGGACTCGAGAGGGGACTCGAGAGGAGACTTGAGAGGGGACTCGAGAGGAGACTTGAGAGGGAACTCGAGGGGTGACTTGAGAGGGAACTCGAGGGGGGACCTGAAAGGAGACTCGAGCGGGGACTTGAGAGGAGAATCGAGCGGGGACTTGAGAGGAGACTCAAGAGGAGACTTGAGACGGTCGGTTCGCCAACAGAACACAGGGGGCTGGAGTCGGCCGGAATGCCGACAGAGCACGGGGAGCTGGCGTTGGCCGGTACGCCGACAGGACACGGGGAGCTGGCGTCGGCCGGAGACGAGGGACTGGAGTCGAAACCATGGCTGCTGGGGCCAGGACTGAGGCTGGAACCACGGCTGCTGGGGCCAGAACTGGGACTGGAACCATGGCTGCTGGGGCCAGAACAGGCGCTGGAACCATGGCTGCTGGGGCCTGTACTGGAGCCGGAACCATGGCTTCTGTGGCTAGGGCTGCTAGCCTGGATCTGCGACTCCTTCTCTTATGAGCCTTTTGGAGGCTCCGTGGACCTCCAAAAGCCAGACGAGTTCCAGAGAACGACTCTTGGACAGGAGCAGGAACTGGGGCAGAAGCAAGGGTTGACTCCAGACGGAACACACCGATGCGTGTGGTGTCATAATGGGAAATTGGAGGCAGGGAGCCAGCATGGCTGAGGCTAGCAGGCAGGGGATAACACACCGAGAGGAAATCCAAAATCCAGCCAGGTAAGAATTTCACTAAATCTGGCTTCTCCATAGCCATCTGGTGTGCCTCAGCCAGAGCAGCCTCTCACTGCTGAACTCCAGACGCTCCCCTCCACTTATCAGAACAGCCAGCCAAAGAAAAGGAAAAACTAAGTAATTCCAACTCAAAAGGATCTGCTGGGCCCATCCTTGGTTAGTTCCTTCTGTCAGGGTTGAGAGAGGCAAGCAGGACCCAAATGCAGATTAACAGAAAATACCTTTATTTCAAGGTTTAAATACAGAACTCTTCCCAGAGATCACAGTCCAACAACAACAACAACAACAACAACAACAAGGAACTAACAAAGACTAACAGAAAACACAGAACCTAAATGCACACATGACTAATCAAACAAACAAGAGACAGGTGAGGAGGGAGGAGAAAACACAGGGGCACCAGGTGAACACAATCGGGTAATCAGGGAGGGAAAACAGACAGAAACCAACAGGCAAAACAGGAGGTGAACACTTTTCAAAATAAAACAGGAAACCAAAGACAGAAAAAGACAAGACAAAACACAACACAGACAGATCGTGACAGTTAATGCCATATCAAATCCGAAAAACATTTCTGAGTTTAGGATGGCCGAAGACACTACACTACCCATAATCCCCAGCTATCGTTTAGAACTACTGTCCCCGTGATTAATCTTCAAGCTCTGGGATTGGATGTTGGAGTGGCAGTGCGCCAAGGTTACCCGATCAACGAATCAACGAAACCACGGCAGACTATCCAAACTGGAATCGAACATCCCCCCCAGAACTACACATGCTGGCTATTGTGTTTCGCAAAATGTTCTATGGGACGTCTCTACTGAACCTTTTCGTTTTTCCCACAATTAGAAGTTGCCAGTATTAAACACATTGGTGTTATCAAATGTAAAACATATAATTAATAAATGGGTGAAAATCGCTTGTGTCTATAATGCGCAGCATTAATATATACCCACATGACAGCTCATTGCTACTTTGTAATTCTACTCCACTACAATTCAGAGGTTAACCTGATATTTTTACTCCACTACATTTATTTGAGTTACTTTGCAGATTCTGATTAATGATGTGAAATATAAACAACCCTTAAATCAGACTTTAGTTACACCTGAGTAAAATTCAGGTAAGGTGATTTTCAAGTGCCAACAATCAGGAGAGATATTTGATAGTTGGTGCTTGAGAATCAAATCAAATCAAGTTTTATTTATATAGCACATTTATAAACGATTTTTGGTCGAGCCAAAGTGCTGTACATATAATAAAAATAGCCTACAGTAGAGACACTTTACAGCAAATACAACAGCACAGATTGTTCAGAATATCAGTATGAGAAAAATGACACCCTCTGTCCTTAGACCCTCACATCGTACAAGGAAAAACTTCCAGAGAAAACCTGCAGTTTAAGGGGGAAACAATGGGAGAAGACTAAACATTTATCTGCAATTGACATGAATGGAAACGAGTAATAAAGTATATTCATTACTCGTTATTCTCTACTAATAGTTCATTAAAGACTGTATATTATGGCTATTTTGCACATCCCTTTCAAGATTTCAAGATTTTCTAAGGTTTATTGACATATCATATACACAACTACGGTGTAGTTATGCAAAGAATGAAAAACTTGGGTCACAGGTTTTACAGCTAGCCACCTTGTCTCTGTCCTTCAAGCTTAAATTACTCTGTCTACTTCACCTTTACATTTTTGAATGACAAGACATCTATCAATATGTGTGTATACCTCCACCATTAAACTGTCTGCACATTTCTTTTACTATCTACAGTGGGGAAAAAAAGTATTTAGTCAGCCACCAATTGTGCAAATTCTCCCACTTAAAAAGATGAGAGAGGCCTGTAATTTTCATTCTAGGTACACTTAAACTATGAGACAGAATGGGGGAAAGAATCCAGGAAATCACTTTGTAGGATTTTTAATTAATTAATTGGTAAATTCCTCGGTAAAATAAGTATTCGGTCACCTACAAACAAACAAGATTTCTGGCTCTCACAGACCTGTAACTTCTTCTTTAACACTAGAACCGCCAACGGGTAAATTTTACCCGCAGCTGTTTTTTTATTGTATGTAACTTTTTTTCAATAAAATATTAACGTCTCCCAGTCCGTGACTTTTCCTGAAAGTGTGTTATGTAACACCCTGTGTTGTTAAAAATGGTCAATATGAAGTCAGATTGAAAAAATCGCCAAAAAAATGGATATTTATACCTATTTCCGCCAGCGGGTAATATTTACCTCATAGAAATGCAGCGCTCCTCGCGCTATTGATTTTGCGATCAAAATGATCAAAATACTACAGAGGGAAGATATTTTCATTTGGAGGGGAAGCTCGCGAGTGTGTGTGTGTGTATACGTGTGTGTGTTTGTGTATTTTTGCGTTTGTGTGTATTGTGTTTGTTTCCCAGAGAAAACCCTCACGAGAAACACCGGCTGTTGTTGTGCCTGCTGCTGCCTGCTGTCAAGTTACTCCGTTCTCCGCTTGTAATTATGCCGAAGCTTCAAAGTTATATTTATCATCTGAATTTGCCGAAACAAGTTTAATATTCTGAAAGCCAAGACTTTGTTTAATTTAAATCAGATGAAAACAAACTGTAACGGACCCTGCCGTGTTATCTATGATTACTTTACTCTTACGTTCATAATTTCAGCCGGAGGGAGGGGGGGTGGCGCTGCTGGAAGAGCAGATTGCGAGTGAGAGGTGCCTGTCTTCGTCCCTTTGCAAGCTTCAAAAATGTATTTATCGTGTGATTTTGGAAATAAAAGTTTCATATTCTGAAAGCCAAGACTTTGTTTGTTTAAAATCAAACAAAACACCCGAACCCTGAAAAAAATAGTTGTTTACGTAAATCCACGTTTACTCTGAAATGAGCCGTTGCGACTTCCGACTGATTTTGATAGAGCGGGTCACATAATATGAAAAGCTGAGAGTCCACAGATTATATTGGTATACATGTCATCCCTGTGCGATCAAAACTCACCGTTCTGTATGGTACATTGTACCTTGGAAATCAATAGCGGGTAAACTTTACCCGTTGGCGGATATAGGTATACAGCGACCTCTGGCGGTTCTAGTGTTAAGAGCCTCCTCTGTCCTCCACTCGTGAACTGTATTAATGGCACTTGTTTGAACTCGTTATCAGTATAAAAGACAACTGTCCACAACCTCAAACAGTCACACTCCAAACTCCACTATGGCCAAGACCAAAGAGCTGTCAAAGGACACCAGAAACAAAATGGTAGACCTGCACCAGGCTGGGAAGACTGAATCTGCAATAGGGAAGCAGCTTGGTGTGAAGAAATCAACTGTGGGAGCAATTATTAGAAAATGGAAGACATACAAGACCACTGATAATCTCCCTCGATCTGGGGCTCCACGCAAGATCTCACCCCGTGGGGTCAAAATGATCACAAGAACGGTGAGCAAAAATCCCAGAACCGCACGGGGGGACCTAGTCAATGACCTGCAGAGAGCTGGGACCAAAGTAACAAAGGCTACCATCAGTAACACACTACGCCGCCAGGGACTCAAATCCTGCAGTGCCAGACGTGTCCCCCTGCTTAAGCCAGTACATGTCCAGGCCCGTCTGAAGTTTGCTAGAGAGCATTTAGATGGTCCAGAAGAGGATTGGGAGAATGTCATATGGTCAGATGAAACCAAAATAGAACTTTTTGGTAAAAACTCAACTAGACGTGTTTGGAGGAGAAAGAACGCTGAGTTGCATCCAAAGAACACCATACATACTGTGAAACATGGGGGTGGAAACATCATGCTTTGGTGCTGTTTTTCTGCAAAGGGACCAGGACGACTGATCCGTGTAAAGGAAAGAATGAATGGGGCCATATATCGTGAGATTTTGAGTGACAACCTCCTTCCATCAGCAAGGGCATTGAAGATGAAACGTGGCTGGGTCTTTCAGCATGACAATGATCCCAAACACACCGCCCGGGCAACGAAGGAGTGGCTTCGTAAGAAGCATTTCAAGGTCCTGGAGTGGCCTAGCCAGTCTCCAGATCTCAACCCCATAGAAAATCTTTGGAGGGCGTATCGCAATGATGCTACGTCTGTTTCCGGTTATTTTTATTTTGAAATTCAGTTCCTGACTGACGCCAAAAAAGCCAGAGATTATGGAATTAAACAAATAAATAACAACAAGGATAATTGTATGTTATTGGTGAGTAAATAACAGTGTGTTATTTAGAAAAGAATAACAAATTAGAAGGAAATACAGATTTCAGTATCCTGAGGCTCTGAGCCCCATTTCTTTTCCTCACAAAAAATGTCCGACATTATACGATTTAAAATAAAAACAATAATCGTGGCTTGATATTGAGTAAGAACATGTTTTGATGAACCCCACAGCTTCCGGTCTGCAAAGACCCGAACGGACACAAATACGTGCTGCAGGCATGAAACATACTACCAATAGAAATACATCGCTTTTAAAATCGTTCTGTGTGACACGAAAAAAAAAGGGGAAAATTGTGTTGGTGAACACGAATCAATAGATTACATGTTGTGACTATAACACGAAATGCCGTGAGACTGTGTTGGATGGCATCCCTGGCCGTGTTCTCAGGGTGTGTGCAGTTCAGCTGGCAGAGGTGTTCACAGACATCTTCAACAGGTCTCTGCTAAAGTCTGTAGTCCCCACATGCTTCAAACACTCCACCATCGTTCCTGACGACAAAAAGACAAAAATCACCAGCCTCAACGACTACCGCCCAGTAGCACTCACCTCCATCATAATGAAGTGCTTTGAGCGGTTAGTCAAATCATTCATCACCTCCTCTCTCCCTGACTCTCTGGACCCCCTGCAGTTTGCCAAACAGGTCCACAGACGACGCCATAGCCCCCCCCCCCCGCTCCACACTGCCCTCTCACACCTGGACCAGAGGAACACATATGTGAGAATGCTGTTCATTGACTACAGTTCAGCCTTCAACACCATTGTGCCCTCCAAGCTGGTCATCAAGCTCAGAGACCTCAGGCTCAACAGCGCCCTCTGTGACTGGATCCTGAACTTCCTGACGGGCAGACCCCAGGCAGTGTGGGTGGGAAACATCACATCCTCCACCCTGATCCTCAACACTAGAGCCCCTCAAGGCTGCGTGCTCAGCCCTCTCCTCTACTTCCTGTTCACTCACGACTGCGTGGCCACACACAGCTCCAACACCATCGGGAAGTTTGCTGACGACACGACCGTCATCGGCCTGATCACCGGCGGTGACGAGACGGCGAACAGAGAGGAGGTCGAAAACCTGACATCTTGGTGCCAGGATAACAACCTCCATCTCAATGTCAGCAAAACCAAGCAGCTGATTGTGGATTACAGGAAGCAGCAGAGAGAGGGACACGCCCCCATTGCCATCAATGGGACTACGGTGGAGAGAGTCAACAGCTTCAGGTTCCTTGGTGTCCACATCAGTGAGGACCTGACATGGACTCTTCACACCACCACCATCACCAGAAAAGCTCGACAGCGGCTCTTCTTCCTCCGCAGGCTGAGGAGGTTCAACATGGACTCCAGGATACTCTGCAACTTCTACAGGTGCACCATAGAGAGGATCCTGACCTTCTACAGGTGCTCCATAGAGAGGATCCTGACCTTCTACAGGTGCTCCATCGAGAGGATCCTGACCTTCTACAGGTGCTCCAGAGAGAGGATCCTGACCTTCTACAGGTGCACCATAGAGAGGATCCTGACCTTCAGGTGCTCCATAGAGAGGATCCTGACCTTCTACAGGTGCTCCATAGAGAGCATCCTTCTACAGGTGCACCATAGAGAGGATCCTGACCTTCTACAGGTGCTCCATAGAGAGCATCCTGACCTTCTACAGGTGCTCCATAGAGAGCATCCTGACCTTCTACAGGTGCTCCATAGAGAGGATCCTGACCTTCTTCAGGTGCTCCATAGAGAGGATCCTGACCTTCAGGTGCTCCATAGAGAGGATCCTGACCTTCTACAGGTGCTCCATAGAGAGGATCCTGACCTTCTACAGGTGCTCCATAGAGAGGATCCTGACCTTCTACAGGTGCTCCATAGAGAGGGTCCTGACCTTCTACAGGTGCTCCATAGAGAGCATCCTGACCTTCTACAGGTGCTCCATAGAGAGGATCCTGACCTTCTACAGGTGCTCCATAGAGAGGATCCTGACCTTCTACAGGTGCTCCATAGAGAGGATCCTGACCTTCTACAGGTGCTCCATAGAGAGCATCCTGACCTTCTACAGGTGCACCATAGAGAGGATCCTGACCTTCAGGTGCTCCATAGAGAGGATCCTGACCTTCTACAGGTGCTCCATAGAGAGGATCCTGACCTTCTACAGGTGCTCCATAGAGAGCATCCTTCTACAGGTGCTCCATGGAGAGGATCCTGACCTTCTACAGGTGCTCCATAGAGAGGATCCTGACCTTCTACAGGTGCTCCAGAGAGAGGATCCTGACCTTCTACAGGTGCACCATAGAGAGGATCCTGACCTTCAGGTGCTCCATAGAGAGGATCCTGACCTTCTACAGGTGCTCCATAGAGAGCATCCTTCTACAGGTGCACCATAGAGAGGATCCTGACCTTCTACAGGTGCTCCATAGAGAGGATCCTGACCTTCTACAGGTGCTCCATAGAGAGGATCCTGACCTTCTACAGGTGCTCCATAGAGAGGGTCCTGACCTTCTACAGGTGCTCCATAGAGAGCATCCTGACCTTCTACAGGTGCTCCATAGAGAGGATCCTGACCTTCTACAGGTGCTCCATAGAGAGGATCCTGACCTTCTACAGGTGCTCCATAGAGAGGATCCTGACCTTCTACAGGTGCTCCATAGAGAGCATCCTGACCTTCTACAGGTGCACCATAGAGAGGATCCTGACCTTCAGGTGCTCCATAGAGAGGATCCTGACCTTCTACAGGTGCTCCATAGAGAGGATCCTGACCTTCTACAGGTGCTCCATAGAGAGCATCCTTCTACAGGTGCTCCATAGAGAGGATCCTGACCTTCTACAGGTGCTCCATAGAGAGGATCCTGACCTTCTACAGGTGCTCCATAGAGAGCATCCTGACCTTCTACAGGTGCACCATAGAGAGGATCCTGACCTTCAGGTGCTCCATAGAGAGGATCCTGACCTTCTACAGGTGCTCCATAGAGAGGATCCTGACCTTCTACAGGTGCTCCATAGAGAGGATCCTGACCTTCTACAGGTGCTCCATAGAGAGCATCCTGACCTTCTACAGGTGCACCATAGAGAGGATCCTGACCTTCAGGTGCTCCATAGAGAGGATCCTGACCTTCTACAGGTGCTCCATAGAGAGGATCCTGACCTTCTACAGGTGCTCCATAGAGAGCATCCTTCTACAGGTGCTCCATAGAGAGGATCCTGACCTTCTACAGGTGCTCCATAGAGAGGATCCTGACCTTCTACAGGTGCTCCATAGAGAGCATCCTGACCTTCTACAGGTGCACCATAGAGAGGATCCTGACCTTCAGGTGCTCCATAGAGAGGATCCTGACCTTCTACAGGTGCTCCATAGAGAGGATCCTGACCTTCTACAGGTGCTCCATAGAGAGCATCCTTCTACAGGTGCTCCATAGAGAGGATCCTGACCTTCTACAGGTGCTCCATAGAGAGGATCCTGACCTTCTACAGGTGCTCCATAGAGAGGGTCCTGACCTTCTACAGGTGCTCCATAGAGAGGATCCTGACCTTCTACAGGTGCTCCATAGAGAGCATCCTGACCTTCTACAGGTGCTCCATAGAGAGGATCCTGACCTTCTACAGGTGCTCCATAGAGAGCATCCTGACCTTCTACAGGTGCACCATAGAGAGGATCCTGACCTTCAGGTGCTCCATAGAGAGGATCCTGACCTTCTACAGGTGCTCCATAGAGAGGATCCTGACCTTCTACAGGTGCTCCAGAGAGAGGATCCTGACCTTCTACAGGTGCTCCATAGAGAGCATCCTGACCTTCTACAGGTGCTCCATAGAGAGGATCCTGACCTTCTACAGGTGCTCCATAGAGAGGATCCTGACCTTCTACAAGTGCTCCATAGAGAGGATCCTGACTGGCTGCATCACGGCCTGGTACAGCAGCTGCACCGCCCTTAATCGTAAGGCTTTACAGAGGGTGGTGGAAACTGCACAGAACATCACCAGGACGGAGCTGCCATCCATGGAGGACCTCTACTCCCAGCGGCTCAGGAAGAAATCCCTCAGGATTATAAAAGACCCCCATCCCCCCAGCCACACACTGTTCAGTCTGCTGCCGTCTGGCAGGCGGTACCTCAGCGCAGCATCCGGACTAAAACCACCAGATTCAGAAACAGCTTCATACCACAGACTGTTAAACACCTGAACTGCTGAAACAACATCCTTAACATTCATCTCGCTGCTACTTAAAAATGATTTATCTATTTACCTATCATATTTCAATGACTTGCATATAGACTCTTATTGCATTATTTGACTATTTGACTTTTTTAAACTATTTTTCTTTTTGTATTTACTATTTACTTGCACTATATTTTTCTGTTTATCTGTGTTTTGTGTTGTACTGTTGGAGAAGCCTGTGACACAAGATTCTCATCAACATAACTACACTGTAGCTATGTTCGTTTGACAAAGAACCTTGCACTTTGACAGTCTCATGCGCAGCATCGAGGCGTTTTCTATGGTAGGCAGTAATATGCAATATCGCTAAATTAGATATTGGAATTTCCTTTTCACGCTAACAAGTGATAGTTAATATTTTTAAAATACTCTTGCACAAGATGCTCCTTCCAAAGCTCCTTTTTGTACTGAAAGTCAGGAGACAATTATGAGTGACTTTAAAGTATGTGTTACAATGATATAGTACGAATATAAAATCCAAAGTGATATGTGCTACATTTCAGGAATATCTAATCATTTATATCATGATTTCCTCTGACAACGTTCACATTATTGTTCCCCAGTTTAGTTTCACAATTAAGTACGCAAGTATTGAACACATTTTAAAGATAAGGGAGATCAATGGATACTCAGTCAGGATCCATCCTCTGGGGACATTGAATGACCGTCCATCCAATCGTTTAAACAAAATGTTAACACAGAAAAAGACGTGACGAGACCTGCCAACACTGTCAGGCCTGCAGCTTTGGCTAAAATTGCTACGTCAACTATAACATCATTATATGTGAGGAGTTGTTTGTAAAGTGCTTCCTAACTGAAATATATTACAGTATGACGCCTCACGAAAAATAATTTGAGAATGTGGGTACAGCACCTGCATAAATGAACACACCTTTACTTGATGAACATATATATATATTTGCTGTCAAAATTATCGCGTTAACGGCGGTAATTAATTTTTTGAATTAATTGCGTTAAAATATTTAACGCATTTAACGCATGTGCAGAATGGCCCGCCCCATACGTGTCACCAGCGGCAGCACCAGGGTATGGCCGGGGTAGGCTACACCCATACCAATAAATGGCTTAGCCCCACCATGAAAAATGATGTTAAAGTAAGCAAAATAAAGTCTGCCAACTCGCGCGGAGTAAATTGCACAGACAGCAGTTAGTAAGATTGATTTCAGTAGCCACGGTTTTGAAAACTTTTGTCACGTAGTGATCGTCTTCTCAATAGAACATCTTTGATAACGGCGTGGTGTTGTTGCAGGAAGTCCCGACGGAGAATACTCTTGCTGTAGTACAGGGCAGAGCCATATAATAGTAATAATATGGCTCTGGTACAGGGGTGCACATAACTGGTACGCAGGGTATGTGCGTAATCTGAAATGCGTACCGTCACTTGTGTCACAAAGCGCATTTGCGTACCGACGTACTTGTGAAGCTTTTCCAGAAGGCGGTTAGATCACCGGACGACAGAGTCGGTCTCCGTGTGCACAGACAGGGCTGCTGTTAACGTCGGTCTGTACAACAGAACTGTGCCAAAACTACGCCAACCGGCTGCGGAGGGAGACTCTCTCCTCTTCCCCCCCCCCCCCCCCCCCCCCCCTTCACTGGAGAACTGCGCTAAAACAGCTGATCACAACGTTCACACTCTGTGGTCACGAAGTACTCCACTAGCCCCCCCCCCCCCCCTCTGTCGACTTTCCTGAAGTACTCCCCCGTTGATAGAAATCAACACGTAATGAATTAAGACCCCACGGTTTGATGATTGATAGGTGTGTGGGTTGTCTTTCATTTTGACACGCAGACAAATGTTATAATAAACATAGATTCTGTATGTTAAATGGATATATCCGCCTTCTTTCATTTATCTTTCCATTCCCAACAATATACATAAATAAATGGCATATTTTGGACATAGTTCGAATGGTGATTAATCATGATTAATACATTTTTAAGCTGTGATTAATCTGATTAAAAATTGTAATCGTTTGACAGCCCTAATATATATATATATATGTGTGTAATAGCCTATCTCGGAGTCAGTGTGTAAAAAGTACGAGTTTCTTCCAAATTGTAGTGAAGTAAGTATGAAGTAGCATCAAATGGAAATACTCAAGTAAAGCACACAATACTTGAGTTAATATACTCAGTTACTTTCCACCACTGCTTAAAAGAAACCCAGTTGTAAATGAGATAGATAGAGAGATAGATAGAGAGATAGATAGATAGAGAGAGAGATAGATGCTGAAAAACTGAAACAATGACTTTAATTAAATGTATTATGTCCACAGATTTCACATAACTGTATCAGGTTAGTTGAAAGCAATAATATTACGTTGAACCTAATACTGTTTATTTAAACTTGATATTAATACTTTAAACTTTAATACTAATTAAAAGTATTAATATTAAGTTTAAATAAACAGTATTAAGTTCAACGTAATATTATTGCTTTCAACTAACCTGATACAGTTATGTGAAATCTGTTGACATAATACCATCCATCCATCCACTCCCGCTTCTCCGTGGTCGGGTCGCGGGGGTAGCAGTTCCAGCAGAGAGCCCAAAACTTTCTTTTCCCTGGCGACATCAACCAGCTCTGACTGGGGGGTCCCAAGGCGCTCCCAGGCCAGCGAAGAGATATAATCCCTCCACCTGGTCCTAGGTCTACCCCTTGGTCTCTTCCCAGCTGGACGTGCCTGGAACACCTCCCTAGGGAGGCGCCCAGGTGGCATCCTAACTAGGTGCCCGAACCACCTCAACTGGCTCCTTTCGACGCAAAGGAGGAGCGGCTCAACTCCGAGTCCCTCCCGGATGACTGAACTTCTCACCTTATCCCTAAGGGAGACGCCAGCCACCCTGCGGAGAAAACCCATCTCGGCCGCTTGTATCCGCGATCTCGTTCTTTCGGTCATGACCCATCCTTCATGACCATAGGTGAGGGTAGGAAGGGAAATGGCCCGGAAGACAGAGAGCTTTGCCTTCTGGCTCAGCTCCCTTTTCGTCACAACGGTGCGGTAAACATAATACATTTAATTAAAGTCAATGGTTCAGTTTTGTCAGTGCTTGTAGATAGATAGATATATAGATGGATAGATATCAGACGGATAAGAAGGTGGGGGGGTAGGCTGTGAGATAGAATAGGAGACAGAAAACATATGCTCTGACTGCAAATCAGCTTAGTTCCTCCACAAACTCCCATAACCTCCCTCTCCTCCCCCCCTCTATTTATCTCTCACCTCCTCTGACCCCGTCCTGTATTCTATTGTTCACAGTGGCACATCCCTCCGCCCTCCATCCCCCCCCCCCCCCAGTAAACAGCCAGCATCGGAGTGCTGAGGATTAAATCGCAGGGATATACTGTCTGGTAACAATGCCCCACTCCTCCTCTTCCCCCATATTTCCTCAGGAAATACATCCAAACACTCTGAGATTAATCAACTCCCCCAAAAGTCTGCCTTTTCTGCAGAGTGTATTAAATCTAAAGTCCACATCTGACCCGAGGTCTGGTAATCAAGTAAAAAGGGTTGTACAATCTTGTTTCCTTCACCTGTGAAATGTTTGAAAAAATAAGGTAATCTATGGATAGAGCTCTAACTCATCCCAGCCTCAGCCACAACTCTACATGGACTGCAGTGAGTAGAAAAGTGGATCAGATTGGAGCACATATCCACTGAAACCAAGTCAATCTGAAACGATTATAAGGTGTTATTGTTGATTTGTAAAGCCTTTCTCGTCTTTGTAGCTACACTCAAGAGATGGGGACTCGAGTCTGCGACTCGGACTCGAGTCGCACTTAAGTCGCACACACAGAGACTTCAGACTTGACTTGGACTCGTGTGTTGGGACTCGTGAACAATCATTGTGTTTTCTATTTTTGGCGTATTAAAGGCGGGGTAGGTACATTTGAGAGAAACCGGCTCGAGATCACTAGAATTTGAAAATACACAACCGGAGATAATCTGCTAGAGGCTGCTACTTCCTTATAGAGCCCGCCTCCTCCAACACACACGAACGCGCACATGACCAATGAGGGCACGAGATAAGTTTGTGACACAAGTTTTGAAGTTGATTACTCAAAATATTAAGTTGTTCCGACTAGTTTTACCACATGATTTAAAAGTAATTTTAAGTTGTATGTACTTAATTACCCTCATTGTGAACACACGTTTTTTAAGTTGACAACCATTTATAAATTAAGTTGCTCCAAAATATTGTTTTCAATAGTTTATTTTCTTAGCTTATTCATGTTTTTGCCTTTAAAGAAATACATTAATTAATTCCACAACAAGAATATTAGGCAATTCACTTTTATTTTGAACTGCAGTTGTTTATTTCAACACGTGATGTTTCAATCAGGAGAATTCCTTTAGTTTGAACATGTATTGACGCCATATGATAAGGTGCATGAACACCTGAAGTCACAGCTGACTGCAGGAGAGAGGAGAACCATGTTATAGTTTGGCTGCAGCTCGCTGATTGGCTGCTGGAGAATGAGGTGAAATGTAATAGGTTAAAGAGACCGCCTGTGAGGAGCTGGTTATATGCAGCTGGGGAGTGAATGTATATACACCCCGTCTTCCTGAAAGAACTTGCGCTGAGCTTCATTTCAATCTTGAGAAAAAAGATAAATAACACAAATGTAAATTGCCCCACAAATAATAAATAAACACAATAGCCATATTACCATGGGACACGGGGACACAGCTAATACATGCTGCCATCACAACGAAGTTAGAGGCCTTTGCAGATTTAAAACCAGTGCCAAATGTGTAACATCTGTAAAGTTGTTGTAAAACTACAGAAACAAACTCCCAATGGCCACCAGTCTGCAGATCACACATCCATTTGACAAAAGATGTAACAAAGATGTTTGCACTGCCGACAGTCGTTGTTTCAAACTGTAGAACACATTTAACGCAGAATGCTCATTCATTTGTTTCCCTCCACCACGATGGCTGCATCGTATGGTCAGATCCTGGGTGGACCGGTCTCTGATGAAGGCGATATTCAAGTCCTTTTGAAGGCAAGGCAAGGCAAGTTTATTTATATAGCACTTTTCAACACAATGCAATTCAAAGTGCTTTACAAAAAATGAAAGACATTAAGCAAATGGCATTTAAAATCAGTCATTAAAAAGAAATGCTAATAAAATAAACATTAAAAGAAACAATACACATTTTGAAGCACATTAAATAATAGGTTAGCGCATAAGAGATCATGAATTAGGTAATTGCATACTTTTTAAACTCTTAGCTAATTCAGAGCCATTATTACCAGCTGCTAAAGCAACGCTGGTATTGTTTTCACCTATTGAGTCTGCATGTGTGTGTCGTCATGGCAATGTGGTCCTGAAGACACACAGAGGTGCTTTTGAGTACTTTGCCTAGTGTTTCAATGCATGTGGACAGATTTTGTCAATCCCAACCGTGCACGTGTTAGTGTACCTTCTCATCTGTTTAGCAGGTTCCATACGACATGTGAACTGGTTGAGAGAAGAGCAGAAGCCACTTCTCAAATGTTACACAATCCTTTTCCCGTGCCATTGCTGTCAACACCTATCCATGCTGAACGTTGCTAAGATATTATTGATTGGGGTGTGGCCAAAAGTGCAATATGCTTCAGAATGTAACCGACAGAGAGCAGTGCTTTTGTCCTGTGTCACTGTGCCCGTGGATTTGATTTGATTTCAAGATTTTTAATTACGTCGCTAAACTCCTTGAAAATGTCCTCTTCTTTTTCTCCAAGGTACACGACTAGGCAGCCAACCCAGTCTCATGGCATTTCGTGTTCACCAACACGATTTTTAATCTATTGATTCGTGTTCACCATCACGATTTGCCCCTTTTTTTCGTGTTGCACAGCACGATTTTAAAAGCAATGTATTTCTACTGGTAATGTGTTTCGTGCCTGCAGCACGTCTTTTTCTCCGGTCGGGTCGAGGAAGACCGGAAGCTGTGTGGTTCATAAAAACATGTTCTTACTCAATATCAAGCCACAGTTATTGCTTTTATTTGAAATCGTATAATTTCGGACTTTTGTTGCCATCTGTGAGGAAAATAAATGGGGCTCAGAGCCTCAGGATACTGAAATCTGTATTTTTAAATATTTTTTTTCCTTCTAATTTGTTATTCTTTTCAAAATAACACACTGTTATTTACTCACCAATAACACACAATTATCCTTGCTTTTATTTATTGGTTTAATTCCATAATCTCGGGCTTTTTTGGCGTCCGTCAGGAACTGAATTTCAAAATAAAAATAACCGGAAACAGACGTAGGCATTTCGAGCGATTACCCAAGATGCTCAGCTATGGTTTTCAACTCGCTGATTGGATGTTTTAGCCGCAATGCATGCTGGGATTTGGTGTTTATATGATATGAAATCCGGAAAACATTTTAAAAGAATAAAATAATACTTAATTCCGAGTGCTCTTGCTTTTCTCTTTGAAAGTCATCACATAACGGCATTGTAATACACGGTTCGGCTGCATTACATATTACAGATCTGCCGTAGTTCTTTATTTAGAGAGCCCTGATGAGAAGACCTTTGTAAAAATTGGAAGAAATGCCGCCGAAACTGAATACTTAACGTGGATCATAAATATATCAACAATTAAACAACATCTTCAATTTATCTTCACACAATACGTCTCCTTGCAGTATCAACACTAATTCGGCTGACTTTTACATTTGATCTAATTCATAGATAGGTTATATTTACACCATAACGGTGCACAGCTGATAGAAAAGGACTGTAGTTTTTAAAGATATTACTGATTTTCTTTGAATATAAGAATGTAAATACTGAGTCTGAAATAGTATAGCAATATGCTGTAAAATTATGTGAAAGCATGAATAAAACTACACATCTTCAGATGTTGTACATACACACCAATAATACAAAGTTATTATGGCTGTGTGTACCTTGTGTACACCTCCTAGTGGTTAAAGCACGTTATTGAATTATTATTTTTATGTGTTATATTTGATTTAAAAAATATTAAGAGTACATACTTTCATAGGGGGAAAGTATACATATAGAAATATAGAATATACAAAATCAAGAAGATACTATAAGTGATCTCTTCAATAAAACAGTTTAGTGCAGGATGTACAAAGATATTAATAGGAGGAGGTGCAAAACAGAAAAACGGATTAACCTTTATTTAAACATTAAATAACAGATTAAGGTCTTCTTTTAAATAAGAAAAAAACGTTGGGGGTATCTATCTACAGATAAATATTAAGCCTGACAAAGTACTTAACGTCTAATATATTGCTTTCCTGCCATGTTAACTATGTTGAAGCACTTATTTTAACTGATATTATACATATGGATTATACTCTTATGTATGTAGATAGAATAAGAAATGTGCAGAATATGACAGTTTAATGGTGGAGGTACACACATATTGATAGATGTCTTGTAATGCACTGTTGAGGAACCTGTGACGCAAGTTTTTCATTAATTGCATAACTACACCGTAGTTGTGTATATGATATGTTAATAAACCTTTGAACATCTTGAAAGGGATGTGCAAAATAGCCATAATATACAGTCTTTAATTAACTATTAGTAGAGAATAACGAGTAATGAATATACTTTATTACTCGTTTCCATTCATGTCAATTGCAGATACATGTTTAGTCTTCTCAAGCACCAACTATCAAATATCTCTCCTGATTGTTGGCACTTGACAATCACCTTCCCTGAATTTTACTCAGGTCACGTGTAACTAAAGTCTGATTTTATATTTCACATAATTAATCAGAATCTGCAAAGTACCTCAAATAAATGCAGTGGAGTAAAAATACCAGGTTAACCTCTGAATTGTCGTGGAGTAGAATTACAAAGTAGCAATGAGCTGTCATGTGGGTATATATTAATGCTGCGCATTATGGACACAAGCGATTTCCACCCATTTATTAATTATATGTTTTACATTTGATAACACCAATGTGTTTAATACTGGCAACTTCTAATTGTGGGAAAAACGAAAACGTTCAGTAGAGACGTCCCATAGAACATTTTGCGAAACACAATAGCCAGCATGTGTAGTTCTGGGGGGGTGTTCGATTCCAGTTTTGGATAATCTGGCATGGTTTCGTTCCATTTCCCACAGCTGTGTGACGCTCTGCGTAACCTTACGGGGACTGTAGTCCTAAACGATAGCTGGGGATTATGGGTAGTGTAGTGTCTTCGACCATCCTAAACTCAGAAATGTTGACAATCGCAATGATGCTCGAAATGTCCCTTATAGGCCTACGTCTGTTTCCGGTTATTTTTATTTTGAAATTCAGTTCCTGACGGACGCCAAAAAAGCCCGAGATTATGGAATTAAACCAATAAATAAAAGCAAGGATAATTGTGAGTTATTGGTGAGTAAATAACAGTGTGTTATTTTGAAAAGAATAACAAATTAGAAGGAAAAAAAGATTAAAAAATACAGATTTCAGTATCCTGAGGCTCTGAGCCCCATTTATTTTCCTCACAGACGGCAACAAAAGTCCGAAATTATATGATTTAAAATAAAAGCAATAATTGTGGCTTGATATGAGTAAGAACATGTTTTTATGAACCACACAGCTTCCGGTCTTCCACGACCCGACCGGAGAAAAAGACGTGCTGCAGCCTGCAGGCACGAAACACATTACCAGTAGAAATACATTGCTTTAAAATCGTGCTGTGCAACACGAAAAAAAGGGGCAAATCGTGATGGTGAACACGAATCAATAGATTAAAAATCGTGTTGGTGAACACGAAATGCCATGAGACTGGGTTGAGGCAGCGGATGGCTATAGTTCTCTGCGTACTTCAATTGTATTGTGCTATTTTTGAAAAAGGAAAAAAAGAGAAATGACCTAAATGAATATATTCTGAATGGGAGACTGCCAACAACTTGCATTTCAATGACAACTCTAAATAACGATCCTACCTCAAGAAGCATCCTTGATCTGCTTCACCGAGATTCATTTTGAATAAAAAGTGATATCACAATAGTAACAAAAGTATTTTTACTCTCACAGTAGCCTCTATACTTTGTACCCTCTCACAGAACTATTCACAGTTCAAAGGCTGCTAATGTTGGTCAAACAGCAATTTGCCATACAGTGCAACTACAAGGCATCTACTGTATTTCAATGACAACAGATGACACTCACCTTAAAATGTCCTTTGTATAGTATTTCTATTTGTCTTAACTGTGGGAACTTGTCCAGGCATGTTAAGTGGGAGTGGACTTGAAATCCTTAACTCAAGGTGTAGAACCATTAAGTTATCAAGCCAATTGCATTACTTACTACAACTTGAATTTAGTTTTAAGTCACTTAACGCAGAAATCAGAGTTAAAATTACACACAATGTTAAGTTGATGTAATTACCAACATTATTACGTCAACACAACTTATACATTAATGTTTGCAACTTAAAATATTTATCTAAATCAATGAACTCACATTTTTATCTTGCAACCATGCATTTAATTCAGTGGAGGTGAAAGGTTGCCTGAATTCGTTTTAGAGTGTACCTAAGTGAGTCTTTAACTCCTTATGGCCAGCATCTGACTTATTATCCAGTTGGAGCTAGGACCTCGCAGTAAAACATACTGCACTACACTTGAGAACGTGTTACAGCAGGCCAAAACATGTTCACTAGGAGAAACGCACTGCAGTTTCAAACACAAAAGCAAATACAAAAAATCACAAATGTGCCCAAACACATGTAAATCAAGAAACATCTGATTCCTTCCAATATTATTGCATATCTGCTAGCTAGCTAGCTAACGTAACCTAGTCATTTCAAATATACTGACAAACACTAACAGTTACTGTATGAGACAGACTAACTCTGCAACAGAGCTTTATAATCCTGAACGTCACCAAGCGCTCCGTCCCAGCTGTGTGCATCACTTTTTAGTGTCCCCTGGTCTCCCAGCTGTGTGCGTCACTTCTTAGTGTCCCCTGGTCTCCCAGCTGTGTGCGTCACTTCTTAGTGTCCCCTGGTTTCTGTTGGGTTTTGAACTTCTTGCATCATTTTCTTTTTGCAGCTTTTCGTTAATGCAGTACTTTTAATAAACACATGTTCCGTCAAGTTGGTGAATATGTTTCTTTATTTGCATGTCTCTTTATATTTGCGTTGTTTATTGAAAGTGCATCGCGTTGTTTCTAATGGAAGTGTTTTTGACCGTTGTAGTGCGTTTGCACTGGTCGGCCACCGCACTAATAGGATACCAACGATGTGTCTCAATTTGGATACCTTGCTTAGTACACTGCCATGTCGCACACTGTAAACACTTACAGTGTGTGCATTTCGGCCCTGTAGTTGATCAAATAGCACACGTCTGCTGTGCCCTCACCGGACCTGACTATCACCGCCTCTTTAGCTAGCCAGCTAGCAATGATTGTTTGTGGTATCAAATGTAAGACTGCCAAATGAAACCTTATACATTTAATGGTGGCTTCTTTTTTTCACACCAGTATAGTGTGTACATAACCTCAATAGTGAAACATTGTCTAACTTTTATTTGTATAGTGCTGTGTTTACCAGAAGCAAATACAATTGCGCCTGGTCATGTACATTCCATTACGTAGCCAAGATGGTGGCTGTGGAGCGTTGAGAAATATTTCAGCCTTCTACACTTCAACCTTTGACTGTTATGAGAGCACATTGGAGTACTGATAGTGCATTGTGACAAACTGTTGCTGTTATTTAAATACAACAAGTGGTCCTGCGTCCTTTACAGTTACAATAATAAAGATGTGGTAAAGGTCATTTTAACCATTTTGTGGTCAATGTTTAAAAATGCGACAGTGAGGTTTGAAACAGGAAACAAACAGAGGCCACTCTTTTCTGTCATTCTAATGCCTGACATCTATTTCCTTGACTGCTATATTCTTAGTGGCCTCTAGGGACAGGCAAGTGCGTTCCTAGTAAAACGTCTGTGTTGGGTTAACGTTCTGCCATTTTGTTTGAGAGCCGCATGGGGAGCAGGTTCCTGACTCTATCTGTCTCCATCCGGTTATTTTCACCCTTGAGGAGGCATAATCTGTGAGTACATTTGTTTAGGGAAACATTTGTGTAATGTGCTACTTATATTTTTGCATCTCATGTAACATTTATCTAAATGTAGCATATGTAGTTAAGCCATGTATGTAATTGCTGCATGAGTAGTAATTGTCCCTTATTATTATTGGATGTTGGAGTGCATTTGGTTTATCTTTGGGGAAAAGTACATTATTTTAGTTGTTATTAGATATTTATACATGTCTTTGTTTGTATAATTTCAGTTTCACACCGCTCCTATTAAAATACCAAACGTCAGCTCCTGTCTCGGTAATTTTTGGAGAGTGTTTAGCTCGCTGCATAGCCATGCATCTACACGCGTGGTGAGGGCAGAAGAGTGCAAATTAACTTCACCTCAAGATCATCCCGTGGACTACCCTGCATTACTGCTGAGAGCAACGATGTTGAACGCCCCAGATCTCACAGAGCAACACAACATGGAGGTTAGATCACAAAGCAACACTTCTTCATCATCATCACACGCTTTAGTCGGTTGGTGTTAACATGCTGGCAGCAGAGGCACGTGCAAAGGCTGAAGCTGCGCGTACGAAGGCAGCTTATGCAAAACGTCAAGTGGACATGGAAGTAGAGAAAGCACGCATTGATTCTACTCTTAATGCTCTTAAAGAAGAGGGTGAGGCTTGAAGCTGCATCAGCAGCAGCAAACGTGCTTGAGCAGCTGTAGAATTGAATTTAAAGAACATCAAAAGAAATCTAGCCACTTCTCATTGGCGCAACAATCTATGCAACGCACCAGTGAGTACGTCAATGCACATTACAACCAACAAGAAATTACGAAATGGGTCCATCAGACAAATCACGAAGAACAGCAAGCAGCTCTTTCTTCACTGCAAGCACGCCCTCAACATACAGAGGCCCCCAACATCATCCAGAGCCCTTCTCACCAGGCTCCTCGAGCTTATATCAACAAAGGCCCAGATCCCATTGGCCTCTCAACCCACATCAACACTTGAATCACTCCCCATCACAGTACTAATGCTGCATACAACTACCCTAGAGGCAGTACACCCTCACATGTAACAACACCCAGACCTTCTGAGATTTCGGACCTGGCCACATACTTGGCACGTCGGGACATCGTCTTATCAGGGCTAAAGATGTTTGACAACAAGCCAGAAATTATCTATCCTGGAAAGCTGGCTTCTGCAATGCCATAGAGGGCTTGAACTTGAAACCTAGTGAGGAGCTAGACTTGCTCACAAGGTGGCTCGACGGGAAGTCACTGCAGCTCGTTAAAAGACATCGTGCTGTCAATATCAACTATCCTATGACTGGTCTTAACATGCGTGGCAACGGTTGGATAAGAGTTACGGCTCTCCAGAGGCCATCGAAGCGTCTCTCTTCACAAGGCTTGAAAACTTTCCGAAAATCCTGAACAAGGACTTTCAGCGGCTGCAGGAACTCGCAGATCTGCTCCTCGAAGTTGAAGCTGCTAAATGCGAGGGTTACCTACCAGGCCTCAGCTTCCTTGCACATCTAGAGGTGTAACACCCATTGTGGAGAAACTCCCATATAACCTCCAGGACCAATGGATAATTTGAGGTTCAACATACAAAAGGAACATCAGGTTCATTACCCACCTTTCTCCTTCTTTGTTAAATGTGTGCAAAGCCATGCAGAGATGAGAAATGATCCAAGCTTTGCTTTCCAAAACTCCAGCGCTCAACCTTTCAAAAGTGAGCACCCCCCCGAAGCAGTGGAGGA